>NW_006408696.1:3400935-3517908 GCF_000296735.1 Chrysochloris asiatica | reverse complement strand
AAAAAAAAAAAAAAAAAAAAGCAAAAGTCTGCATTTGGTTTCTGTTAGTTGAAGGCCGATATAGGTGAAAGCCCAGTGCTGGGGTCTGAAGGAGTTATCCTCAGAAACCCAGGGGTGACGGTGTAGGAAGGGGCATACATTTTCAGGCACAGCCTTGCATGGTAAGGACGGTAAAAAGTATCACAGAAATGAAGATACAAGTGGGGAGCGCATGAAGGAAGTGAGGAAAGGCTGCCTCTCTTGTAGGATAGAATATTTAGTTCAGAATTAATGACTTTTCTATTAAAGTTTAGAAAAATTAAATGGAGCGTCGGTTTTTACTTTATAATTGTGCTTTACACCATTGCTGGTAGAGCACAAATCAAGGGAAAGGAAAGGCATTTCACCTTTCGAAGTTAAATCATGTAAAAAATAATCAGACCACTGTTGTAAAAATTAAAAGATTTTTTTGCTAAAGAAATATTCTATGATGGTTACAGAGTAGGTGAAGGCTAGAGAGGAGGGAAAAAGCCTGTAAGTCACTAGAGGTAAATACTGTTAACTGAAGGTACATGGAATGGATTGCAGTCATTGTGATGACATTGCAGTTGGTTGGATGTGGGACTGATGAGCTGTTCTGTAAACCTTCAATCCGCTTACAATAAAAAAGGGTTTTTGTTTTTGTTTTTTAATTAGTTCGTCCAGTAACCTTGAAAATCCAAAAATTCCCATCTGCATCTTTCCAGAAATTTCTCTAGCTTAAGTGAAATTTCTTCTTTTCAGGCAACATTCAAGGTCCATAAAAGTATTTCACATTCAAATTGTATTTAATTACTGATACTATTGCAATAACTTTTTTTTTTCCATTCAAAATACTTGGTTACTAGTTAAGGTTAACTAGTCCTTGAAAACTAACCTACAGCCTTATCCACCTTTTATTTTTGTGGAAAATGCCTTCTGAGTTTCAAAATGCCTGAGAAGTAGAATTTTCTAGGATAGCCTTTTTCCTTTGTGTAGGAAAGCAGAAACCGCAGAATAAAAGCTTTGCATTGGAAGTGCAAGTCCGTGACCCTGGGCATTTAGCTACAGTGAGCCTCTGCTGAATTCCTTACATGGCTTCCCAAACCCACCACAGGACCGAGTATAACTGCTTCATAAGTTTCCCCAGGCTGTCAATCTGTAAGGATTTGAAAACTGCGGACCTTTTAGTTAGCAGACTCAACAGTTAACCCATTTACGCCACCAAGGGCCTCTTCTTTGGAGGAGGTAGTAAACATATATAGGTACTGTTACTGTGCATTAACAACAATTGAAAATTAGTCCTTTCTCATGTTTCAACCTTAAAGATCTGAAGAGACACATGGGTTTCAGGAATAGAAAGTTTCCTTTTCCCTGTATTATTATTCTTAAAATAAGGCAGGTAACATTCATTGATCTTGCATAATTCCAGTCCAGTTTGGAAATAGAGATACTGAAACATGCCTGAAGCCGCTTCCTTCAGACATGTTATTTGGTGAGACTAGTCCTTGGAGAAGGACATCATGCTTGGTAAAGTGGAGGGTCAGCGAAAAAGAGGGAGACCCCTAACGAGATGGATTGATACAGTGGCAGCAGCAATGGGCTCAAATGTGACAACAATTGTGAGCTTGGTGCAGGACCCACCCGGTAATATTTCGTTCAGTGGTACTGTGAGTCAGAACCGACTGCATGGCACCACCACCACCAATAATAGCACTTTTCCATGTAAGCAATTCCAGATAAGCTAGTAAACCATTTTTAGTAATTTAGTCCAACTGTTGTGTGGTATTTCTCCATCTTTGTTGGTATTCATGATACATGTCGAAGTGAACTGATTCCCCTGAAGTAGTGGTCTCTAAAGTCACAGTGTTTGAACTTTAAACTTGGATCCTTAGCATTCCCAACACTTTTCTTTTTTTTAATAGCTGTATTGAGATATCATTCACATACCATAAAATCACCCATTCCCTGTGATCAATTCAAGTTCTGGTATATTTACAGATATATGCAACCATTATCACAGCTCATTTTAGAACATTTTCATCACTGCAACAAGAGAGCCCCTGCCCTTTAGTTGTCATTCCCCACCCTTCACTCTTCCTCTTGTAGCCCTAAGTAGCCACTGCTAATCTCCTTAAAAAAACAGTTACCATCCAGTCAATTCCAACCCATGACAACTCCCTGTGTGTGTCAGAATTTTCGGTGGTCACTGAGTTTGGGGAAGTAGATTGCCAGGATTTCTTTCTTTTCACCAACAACTATCTTTTTTTTTTAAGTTTTTATTGTGAATTGAGTGATAGTTTACCTAGGAAAACATCAGCTTTACATTCATCATATAGTATTTCATTTCATTGCATCATTAGCCAACAAAGGGTACACCCGCAAGCCTGCCCCCCTGGCTGTCAGCACACAGCCCCTCTCCCTCTTTGAGTCCAGAGTCCCCATCTGCTCCATCTCTCCACATCATTGTCTCTGCCTCCATCTCTTGAGTCACTGCTTCTCTGGGTACGGTCCTCCCGTTCTCACCAGCACCTATCTTAAGGCAAGTGGTTTGAATGCTCTTCTCACTTCTCAGAATTCTTCTGTCTGTGACTGAAGTCTGATTTAGTGTTAACTTTGCTGACTCCTTATATCTACCAAAAGTTTACTCTCTGTTAAATATTCTTGCCTATCTCTTTCCCATCACCCCCCTTTGAGGCGTTTGTAAGATTACTTGTATGGGTTTTTGAACTAGGAGTATGATGATGCTTTCTTTATGATGCTTAATTAGGCAGTAATTACAATATATCTTCATGTTCTCATGGACATACTCAAGCATAGAATCCTCTGTTGTTAAAGAAGATTTTCAGAAAGCATCCATTTAGAAAATGGAGATCTAAAAGTAATTGGTTCTGAAATATTCTTCTCTTGAAATTAATTCAAATTTTTTTTTTCACAAATATGGAAATTGGGACTCCAACAAGGTAAATTTGTTTTGCAAGGCACTATTAACGCCTTGCAAAAGTGCCATGGGCTGCAAAAAGAACCACTAGATCCGTTTTGGAAGAAGTGCAGCCAGAATGCTCCTTGGAGGCCAAGATGGCTAAACTTCGTTTCTCATACTTCGAACATATTGTCAGGAGGGACCAGTCACTAGAGAAGGATATCATGTTTGGTAAGCTGAACAGTCAGAGAAAAAGAGGAAGACCCCCAACGAGATGGATTGGTCAAGTGGCAGCATTGATGGACTCAAGCGTGTCAACAGTAGTGACGTTGGCTCAGGATCGGGCAGTGTTTTGTTCTGCTGTGCATGAGGTTGCTTTGGGACTATATTAACGATACACCAGGACTTTATCCTACAGCACCATATTTCATATATATATGTGTGTGTGTGTGTGTGTGTGTATATATATATATATATACATGTATACATACATATATACATACATACACATATGCAATCCTGGTGTGGTGCAGTGGGTTAATGCTCTGGACTGTAAAATCATTTGAACTGCAAGGTTGATGGTTCAAGCCACTCCTAGGAAACCATACACAGGGTCTCTCTGGGTTGGAACCAACAGTATCACCTTGGAGTCCTGGTATGGTGCTGTGGAATAAAGCACTGGACCCCAAGGTCAGTTTAAACCACAAGGTCGGCAGTTCAAACTCACCAGCCTCTCCTTGGAAACCCTGTACAGAGTTGTTATGAGTCAGAACTGACTCGACAGCACTTCACAACACTATATCAACTTGGGAGTACTGGTGTGGTGGTGTAGGATAGGCACTGGACCCCAATGTTGGTTTGAATCGAAAGGTTGGTGTTTCAGATCTACGAGCAGCTCCTTGGAAACCCTATTGGGTCTTTATGAGTCAGAACCGACTCGACAGCACTTAACAACAACAACGTCCAACTTGGAGAATCCCTGTGTTTTCCTCTGTTCCCTTAAGGACCGCACGGCTTACTGCATGGCTGCTCCTGTGTGCTTGTTAGTTTGATACAGAAGCTTTGGGACATTGGCTTAGTGCTTGACAACACACAAGGAGCCCTGGTGACATAGTGGGTTAAGGGTTTGACTGCTAACCAGAAGGTCAGCACTTCAAACTCACCAACTGCTCAGCAGAAGAGGTGAGGCTGTCTGCTCTGTAAAGATTGACAGCCTTCGAAACCCAGTGAGCAGTTTGCCTGTGTCCCGCAGTCACTGTGAGTCAGAATTGTATTTACGGCAGTGGGTTTGGTTTTTTGTTTAGACAGCACATGCTGCGTTTTCAGTTGGGAAGAGAATGCGTGGTTTTTGGAGAGGTGATAGTTGGGTGGTATCACTATCCAGAGTTAACCTTGCTTAGACTGATTAAGGCCAGAGTGGCATGTTAGAAATAGCAAGTTTTGGTGCTGTGTCTGTTTTGACCAGTTTAAAGAAGATAGTTGTCACCACATAATGAATAGTGCTTTTTTAATATGTCTAATGTGTGGCATTGTAGGGTAAGCACTGGACTTCAAACCACAAGGTCAGTGGTTGAGATCTACCAGCTGCTCCTAAGAAACCCTATCCTGAGTAGCTGTGAGTCAGAATAGATTTGACAGCACTTAACAACAACAATGTGTGTGGTGTATAAGGAACCCTGGTGGCACAGTGGCTAAGTGCTTGACTGCTAACCTAAAAGGTTGCGGTTTGAACCCATCAAAGAATGCGAGGAAAAAGACTTGGTGATCTGCTCTCATAAGGATTGTTGTTGTTAAGTGCCTTTGAATTGGTTCTGAAGCCTGACAACCCTTTATAGGGTTTCCGAGGAGCAGCTGGTGGGTTTGAACTACTGACCTTGTGGTTTGCAGTCCAGTGCTGATCCTGTAGCTGAGGAAATCTTATGGGACAGTTCTGCTCTGTGTCCTAAAGGAATTGACCCAGTCAATTCTGTGAGTCAGAATTTGTGATTCTGTGAGTCAGAATCGACTCACTGGCACCTAAGAACAATGAGGTCTTCTGTGTGATAGTATAGCTGATTTCTCACATCAATACCCTCAGAGCCCTACCCTAAAGCCTTCCTCACCCAAATAGGAACAGTCCTTACCTGGAAAAACTGCTTATTGAAAATATAGTATTATATACTATCATATTGACTAAATGGGATGATTTATGTTTTTTAAAATTACACTTTTAGAGTTTCTTTTCCCCTCCTTTGGAGGCTGCATCTTTTTAAAGGCCTAGCTCTGTATTCCATACAGCATGCAGTTCCTGACAGACTGAGATTTTTGTCGTGTCCCTGTGCCATCCTAATACTATCATTTGCTTCATACTTTCTCTGAAATCAACTCACTCTTTTTTAAAAAAATGCAGGGACAATTTAATACCATAAAATATATTCATTTGAATTGTATATTTCGTACTTTGGCATTTAGTTGTATATAGTCACATACCCCCCAGAATGACCAAGATTGGGAGAATTCACACACACATCCAAATCCAGGACATGCATGCTCCATAGTGTTTCCTTGGCTGTAGTCTTTATAGAAGCAGATTGCCACATCTTTCTTTCAGTTAGCAGCCAAATGCTTAACCACTGTGCCCCCAGAACTCATTTGTAACAGGTATTTTTTTAAAACCTACTACCATCAAGTCGAATCTGACTATAGCGCCACAATAGAACTGAGAACTGCTCCTTAGGATTTCCAGGACCGTAGATCTCTATGGGAGGAGACAGCTCATCTTTCTCCCATGGAGAGACTAGTGGGTTGGAACAGCCGCTGACCTTGCAGTTCTCAGGGGATGGAAATGTGAGTAAGAAAGCAGTAGCCCACAAGAAACTTAAGATGGCATGGTGTTTGTTTTTTGCTTTTAACTTTTTATTGTGAATTGAGTGGAGGTTTATAGAACAGATCATCAGATTTACATTCAACAAATCATACATACACTTTGTTTCGTTTCAATGATTGCAGTCCCTTCCATGTAACAACAGTCATCCCACTTCCTCCCTGTGGTTCCTAGGTCCATTCCACCCACCTTGCCATTTGACTATGCAAAGGCTTTCGATTGTGTGGATCATGACAAGCTATGGACAACATTGTGAAGTATGAGTATTCCAGAGCACTTCATTGTGCTCATGAGGAATCTGTACCTGGACCAAGAGGCAGTTTGTTCGAACAGAACATGGGAACACTGAACGGTTTAAAATTAGGAGAGGTGTGCGACAAGAATGTATTCTTTCACCATACTTATTCAACCTGTATGCTGAGCAAATAATATCAGAAGCTGGGTTCTATGAAGAAAAATGTGGCATGAGGATTGGAGGAAAACTCATTAACAACCTGCGATATGCAGATGATACAGCCTTGCTTGCTGAAAATGAAGATCAGAGAGCACAGCTTTTGATATGGATTACATCTCATTGTCAAGAAAACAAAAATCGCCCCTGTGGGCCCAAGCGTTGTTGACCGTCCAAACCATAGGCTCTGAGGATCAGACTCTAGCCACCTAGTAGACATAGCAAACTGTCCCTAATCTGATTATTCTGTAATGCTTGTTAGTAAACTCATACATGAGCCCTGGATATCCACAGACAAATGTAAAAACCTTCCTTAAAAGCCGAGACTGTAAATTCCAAAAAGGCAAGTGCCCCCCATCCAAAAAAAAAAAAAGCTAAAGAGCATAGAGAGAAACACTGTAAACTGATGATATATGGAGGGGATAATAATCAATGTAATGAAACAAGCTATATGAATGGTTGACTGTGAAACTGATGATGTGCCCTGTAAACTTTCACTCAATGCAAAATAAAAACATTAAAAAAAAATCCTCACCAGTGGACCAATAAACAACAATGGAGAAAAGATTGAAGTTGTCAAGGACTTCACTCTTCCTGGATCAACTATCAACACTCACGGAAGCAGCAGTCAAAAGATCAGATGACGTATTGCATTAGGAAAATATGCTGCACAGGAACTTTTTAAAGTGTTGAAAAGCAAAGATGTCAGTTTGAGGACTAAGGTGCGCCTGACCCAAGCCATGGTATTTTTTTTTTTTTTTTTATGAGGGTGAATTCCTTTCCAGACCTGAAGGGTGGTCGAGGGTCATAGTTTCAGGTTCTTCCAGTCTCTTTCTGACCAGTAAACCTGGTCTTTCTAATAATTTTGAGTTTTGTTCCACAGTTTCTCCCACTCCGTCCTTTCAGTACAGTTGGCAGTGGTAGCCGGGCACCATCTAGTTCTTCTGGTCTCACAGTCCTGGTGACTGAGGTTTAAATGCTCCATTGGTCCATTTGACTAGTTGATTCCAAGAATTTTCCGTTCTCACAGTCTTCTGCACATGGAGAGACCAATAGCTCTACCTTAGACAGCCACTCGTGAGCTGTTAAGATCCCAGACACTACTCATCAAAGTAGGATGTAGAACATTGACCATGTGTCCCCAGAGACAGTGGTCCTGAGTCCCCACTCCCAGAAACTCATTGCCTTAAAGTGTTGGCTAATCTAAGAGGTTTTCATCATTTTGTCTGCTGTATGCTCTACCACATCCATAGGTGTGTTTGCAGCCAAGGGAAATACCCATTTTCAAATATCCTCTTTCAAATCCTTATATACTTGTGGGGATACTCCCCCTCTCCCTCCCATACCCATTCAGCCTGTGTATCTGTCCATGTATCTGCCCACAAAACCCTGTTGTTCCAGGGTTGTGTACATAACACTACCTCTATCCCCAGTAACCCTTGCAAACCTCCCTGTGTCTTCACCTGTCTTCATCATTCTTCTGCCAGCCTCCCTCTTCTATGGTGCTTTGTTTTATGAGACTAATAAATACAGTTTTTTGTAAGAGGATTCATTCCTTGACTTAAACCTATTGTCATGCAGCTGGGTAATACTTTAAATTTCAGATTATCTGATTGACACAAGAAACTGGGCAGGTCTGTAGCATTGTGTGTTGAGGTCAGATCGTGGTGGTGGTGGTTACGTGCTGTGAAGTTGGTTCCGACTCATAGTGACCCTGCATAGGGTTTCCAAGGCTGTAAAGTCTTTACTGGAGCAGAAAGCCTCATCTTTCTTCTGTGGAACAGCTGGTAGTTTGAACTGCTTACGTTGAGGTTAGCAGCCCAACTCGTAACCACTATACTATGATATTCACACTTAATTTACTCAAATACAACCATTAATGCTACCCACGTTCTCCTGTGTCCCGTCTCTCCCTCTCCACCCCAGTTAGTGAATAGAGAAATAAATGACTAAGAGAACCGTGTACACTGCTCACTCAGCGACTGTGGACTGTGGAGTCAGAGCCTCATACGAGGGTCACGGGGAAGCTACACTTCCTCCTGCCCTTCCCAGCCTATGAATTTTGTCGTTACACGTGATTCTAGTGTTTAAAAATACGTATTGCTCATACAGAGTGGATTTAACTGTGAGCCAATGACCTTGTTTCTTCCTAACGGAAACATTTGTTCCAACCCCATGGGAAAAAACTGGCTGTGCTGCACTTGGAGCCAGACAGTATGTTGATAACCAATATGACATGCCTTCCTATGCTGTTGGTATCGTTAGAGGAAATTGGAAGAATGTGATGAGTTTTAGTCATAAAGGTTTTGGGGAGTACTGAATTTTAATTGCATAGGTAGCTGCTGCTGCTGCTGTTGAGCACCATTGAGTCAGTTCCAATTCATAGCAAGCCCGTATAGGGTTTCCAAGGAGCGGCTGGTAGGTTTGAACTCATAATCATTCATTGAGCACTACTGAGACCTTTTGGGTTGTTTTTGTTGTAACCCATCTCTTGTTAAATGTCGGGTTGGTTCTGACTCATAGTGACTCTGTAAAGGATTTCTGAGAGTAATCTTCACGGGAACAGAAAGCCTCATCCTTCTTCTGTGAAGTGGTTGGTGGGCTCAAATTGCTGACCTTGTGGTTCACAGTTGAATGCTTATTGTATGGAGCCCGCATGCTCCCCCATCTTTTGGGCACATATAAGTTGTTTGTGCATGTGTTTAATTTTTATTGTGAATTAGATGAAGGTTTATAGAGCAAATTGTTTTCTGTTGAACAATCTACACACTTTGTTTCATCCGATTGACTACAATTCCCACAGTGTACATTGTTACTTTTGTTGAAAGAACTTGTTGAGAAAACCAGATTGGATGTGGCCAGATGATTGTTTTATAATCCCTCCAGTGAGGTCGTGTGATGTAATAGAACAAGCGTGGAACCAGGAGTCAGGAAGCCAGGTACTGCTCTCACTCCCCAGTTGGAGGAAATCTTGTTTCCTCACATTTAAAATGTTAGGGAATCATGAAGCTTCATGCTTTTTTGTTGTTGTTGTTTTCCTTTTAATGAAACTTCGTACCAAAACAACAACAACAACAACAACAACAAAAAACTCCCCCACAAAAACACTCAGCATGAAATCCTCGTATAAAACAGCTGATTTGCTTAATGAGAGGTGAGGAGCTGGAAGTCCAAACTGTCTACCTCACCCTTCTCACCAGAATTCTTCCCTGGGACCCCAAAGGCCGAGAGCAACACAGCTGGAAAGTACGTGGTTTAGATCTCTTCCATCGTATCTGGTGTTGAGAAGTACTGTCCAGTCATTTCCGACCTGGTGTAGGGTTTCCAATGAGCAGTTGGTGGGTTTGAACCGCTGATAGTAAGGTTACCAATCCAGTGCTTATCCTACAGCACTACACTTACCAAACCTTACATTTTCTGATTTTTATATTCATAAACTGAGTGGCAGATTGAGTAGAATCTCTTTTAAAAATATGTGTGGATTTAATGCAAAACAAAATGTAATCTATATTTATTGCTTATGTACTTTGTATGAGGTACAATAGGAGATAGGAAGAGAAAAGAAGAGACAGATTCTCCTGCCTTCTAAAGATATATATGAAGAGGAAGGGTTCAAAAGAGTTGTTGTTAGGTGCCATCGAGTCGGAACTGACTCATAGCGACCTTATGCACAGCAGAAGGAAAGAGTGAGCTGTTAACAATTCTCTGTATTGCAGCTCGAAAATAAGAGATTAAGACAACATGGTTTTCTCCTTAGAAGTTGCAATAGAGCTTTAAGAAGAAAGAAAAATGTGTGCTTTAATTCTTCAAGGATTTCAATTTTTTTACTTCATTGATGTTTTTTAATGGGCGCTAGATGTGCACATGGTATAAAATCCAAAAGGAACAAGAGTATGGAGTGCAAACTCCCTCCTGGCCGCCTGCTCAGTGTCCCTCTGTGGAGGCAGTGACTGTTGTGTGAGCTTAGAGAGATAGGCATGGGCCTATACCGGCTGCATTCGTTTTCCTGTGGCTCTTGTGACTCATGTCCACAAACCAGGAGACTTGAAACAGTGAGAATATATTCCCTTGCAGTTCTGGAGGACAGGAATTTTGAAATCAGTATCATTAATCCAAAATCAAGGTATTGGCAGGGCCACACTGCCTCAGGAGCTATAGGGGAGAGTCCCTTCCTTGTCCCATCTATTCAGTTTATGGTGGCTGCTGACATTCCTTGGTTTGTGGCCACACCATTCCTATCTTTAAGGCCAGCGTCTTCAAATCAGGGCTTTGAACCAGTTAAGTCCAGTTTGACCCCTTGTTGAGAACTTGCATTTCCATTCCAGGTACACTGAATCAGAATCTATGTTTGCGCAAGATCCCCAGTTGGTTCTTATGTGTACTTAAGAATCTCTGAGGTTGTTTTATAAGAGTCACTTTCAGGTCTTATTAAAGATGTAGATGCTGATTCAGTATGTCTGGGGATGGAGATGCAAATTCTCAGCAAGGAGTCACGCTGAATGAATGGAAACAGTTCCAAACCTTGTTTCAAATCTATCTCTGCTCCGTCTTCACAGGCCTCCTCCTTCCCCACCTTTTCTACGCATCAAATCTTTCTCTGCCTTACACTATGTAGAGGATACACATGATTTTATGGATCATCCCCCAGTGTCAAGTTAATCACAGCTGCAAAGACATTACCATAGGTCTTCATTTTTTCGTGTAGTCGTAACAAATAGCTTAACTCAGTGACTTTAAGTAACAGAAATCACTTTCTTATAGTTTCAGAGGCTCAAAAGTTCAAATCAAGCCATGTTGATTTCTTTCTTTGACAGTGACCCCAAGGTTCTATGCTGATCCTTACATGGCGTTGTTCTTCCCTATGTGTGCACGTTGTTGTTTGGTGCTGTGGAGTTGGTAATGACTTATAGTGACCTTATACACAAGGGAAAAAAAACACTGCCTGGTCCTGTGCCAACCTCACAATTGTTACACTTGATTCCGATGCCAATCTATCTCATTGGGGGTCTTCCTCTTTTTCCCTGACCCTCCACTTTACCAAACATGATGCCCTTCTCCGGGGAACGGCCCCTCTTGTCTGACGTGTGAGAGATGAAAGTCTGGCCACCATGGCTTCTATTGAGCATTCTGACCTTCTTCCAACACAGATTTTAAAAATTCTTTTGGCAGCCCATGGTATTTTCAGTACTGTTCTCCAACACCGTAACTCCAATGCATCGATTCTTCTGTGGTCTTTGTTTTTTAAAGGTTTTTATTGTGGATTGAGTGTAAGTTTACAGGTAAGATCATCAGTTTTACATTGAACAAATCATACACTTTGCTTCATTACAATGATTATAATCCTCTGCACGTACCATCAGTTAACAGTATTTCTGTCTATTCACTTTAGCATTTTTAAAAACAAACAAACAAACAAAACAAAGCAAGAACACTCAGGCATATATATAATAATTTACACCTCCAAAGGTCACATTCTGCAAGTCTGCCTTTTGGCTGCCAGCTCTTAGACTCTTTCCTCCCATGAATCTAGAGTCCTCAGCCTCTCCCTCTCTCCATGGCCCCATCTCTGCCCCCATATCTGGAATCGCTGCTTTCTCCCACATTCTGCTTGTGCTCTTCTCCGTTGATGGTCCTAGGGTTCTCTGTTTCTGGATTGTAAGATTAATCACTCCCCTGTTTTTGTTGCAAAACATCTACCTTTACAACAACACAGTAATTTTGTGTTGTTGCTGACAGAGCTCCTCACTGCACGGTTACCACCGTCTTGTTTGTTCTCAGTCCTGTGGTCTTCTTTATTCATCTTTCACATGCATATGAGGCTTTTGAAAATATGGTTTGGGTGAGGTGCACCAAAGTCCTCAAACTGACATCTTTGTTTTTGAACACTTTAAAGAGGTCTTGTGCATAAGATTTGCCTAATGTAATATGACATTTGATTTCTTGACTGCTGCTTCCATGAGTGTCGATAGTGGGTCCAAGCAAAATGAAGTCTTTGACAGCATCAATTTTCCTCCAGTGATCAGTGTGTTATTTATTGGTTCAGTGGTAAAGAGTTTTTCCTGTACATTGAGGTTCAACCCATACTGAAGGCGGCTGTAGTATTTGATCTTCATCAGTAAACATTTTAAGTCTTCTTTGCTTTCAACAAGCAAGGTTGTATCATCTGCATATGGCAGGTTGTTAATGAGTCTTTCTCCGATCCTGATGCCACGTTTTTCTTCATATAATCCAGCTTTTTGGATTATTTGCTCAGCATACAGATTGAATAAGTATGGTGAAAGAATACAACCATGGTGCATACCTCTCCTAATTTTAAACCATTCAGTTTCCCCTTGTTCTGTTCAAATGTCTGCCTCTTGGTCTATGAACAGGTTCCTCATGAGCACAATTAAGTGTGCCATAACACTCATTTTCCACAATGTTGTCTGTAGCTTGTCATGATCCACACAGTCAAAAGCCCTTACATAGTCAGTAAAGCAGAGGTAAACATCTTTTTGGTATTCTCTGCTTTCAAACAAGCTCTGTGTGACGGTAGCAATGATATCCCTTGTTCTATATCCTCATCTGAATCTGGCTTGAACCTCTGCCAGTTCCGTCAGTGTACTTTTTTTTTTTTTTCAGCGATAAAGCCACATTAAAACAACAAAAGTAAACAGAAAATCAGGTAAAATTAGTTATCAGCATAGTTTATTAGTTTGAGAAAAATCATAGAAAACAACATGAAAGGGTACAAAAATATAAATATCAGTTAAGGCAAGATTGTATGTATGGAGTTTCAAAGTGTTTGTGAAAAAATTCAATTATTTTTAAATTACATTTCTCACAAACTTTTTGAAGCCCCCTTGTGTGTGCAGAAAACAAAAGGGATATAATGTATGTATAATTGGTATTCATGAATGCCGGGGACTGTCCTCGACATAGTTGTGTTGTTCACGAGTTTTTGGTTCACGAGGAGGGGATATCCGGTGGCGATAGTGATTGCAAAAGAATACACAGAAAGACAAACAGAGGGAGATAAAGAGGCACCCCGAAACCAGGGTAGATGCATCACTGGTGGGCAGACTTGGGACTACAGGCATCGTGGCCTCTGCAGGCAGCAACTCACTGCCCTGCAATCTTTACTGCATGCCCTCCAACTTGTAATGCACACCTGGGCTGGCCTGGGCCTCTGTTTTATTTAGGGGAGGAGCTTCACACCAAGCTGGGAGGGACTAAGACAAGGTACAGCTAACATCAGTACTTTTCCAGACCTTCAGGTAACTTTACATCGTACGTCGCTGGTTCGAATCCCAGGCCAGCGACTTGGTTTCTCAGGCTCAATTAACATATCTATAGCCCCTGAGCTCATTTGGGGCAAGGAGGTGAAAGAGAAGGACAAAAGGCTTGGGTGGAATCCTGCTGTTTTTGCTTCCTGAGCCAGGTTTTCAGGAACTTGGCTGAAAAGCTAACACTTGGGACAGATTTAGGGAAGATGGCTTTTTTGTCTGTAGAACAAATAACTGTGAAGTAGCTAAACTATTTTCAGTTAATCCTTTGGAGAAAGGCTTGACCTTGCAACCTTCACAGTCTCGGCTGTAGGGAAACACTACACTAAGGGCTCATGTTTGGAATTAATAAATATAACAACGCTAAGATGAAAAACAATTTGCTGTTAACTGCCAAGTGGTTAGATCTGTTACACTTGGGTCTATAGGGCCTTGAACCTCTGACTAGGCCTACACAATCTGCAACACATGAAGAACCCAAATAATGGAGCAGAAAAACGATTCAAATAAGCTTTAAAAAAAAATGGCTTGAAACAAAGACTTAAATCCAAATAACAAAAAGACCACAGTTTGTTGAATGTGTGAAAAAAGTATAAAATACAGAAAATCAGAATTTTCTCAAAGATTTCTAAACTTTTTTTCCCTTAAAATCTCTTGGAGAGCTCTTAAAGGCCCCCCCAAATTTTTTTTTTTTACAAATTCCTGGGACACGTGTTTCAAGATTCTCAGATGGTCTGAGGTAGACTTGAGCATTTTGATTAGTAAAAATTTCTCTAAATAAGTAAGAAGACAGGATAAACGCATTGCTGTGAAGCCAGTTCTCAGAGTTGACTCTATAGGCCAGAGTAGAGCTGTCCTTGAGGGTTTCTAAGGCTGTAAATCTTTATTATTTTTTTTTAGTGTTTTATTGTGAATTATGTGATAGTTTATATGGTAGAACATTAGCTTTACATTCATCCTATTCTATATCGTTTCATTGCCATGGTTACAGTCCCCTCCATGCATCATCAACTAACGAAAGGGTATACACTGCAAACCTGCCCCCGAGTCGTCAGCACACAACCTGTCTCCCTCTCTGGGTCTAGAGTCCCCAGCTGCTCCATCTCTCCACTTCATTGTCTCTGCCTCCATCTCTGGTGTCACTGCTTCTCTGGGTTGGGGCCTGTACTCTGCTCTTCTCCCTTGATGGTCCCAGGGACCTCCGCTCCTGGACTGCAAAGTTAATCACTCTCCTCCTTTTGCTACAGAACATCTACCTTTACATTTTCAACCCTCACAGTCAGTCCTGATAACAGTTATTCACTATTGTACCACAAGAGACCTATCCCCATCTTCTTTCATCAGCCCTGCCCAGACAGATTGGCTACTACTTACTCAGTGGAGATTCTACCTTCCTCCTCCCTCTTCAATCTTCAGCCCACAGTTCCTTTCCCTCTCTGGATCCAGAGTCCCCAGTCGCTTCATCCCTCCTTGTCATCATCTCTGTCTCCATCTCAGGCATCCCCGGTTCTCTGGGTGGGGTCCCGTTCTCGGCTCTTATCTGTTGGTGGTTCCAGAGACCTCCGCTCCTAGACTGGAGAAATAATCGCTCTCTTCCTTGCTACAAAACATCTACCCTTGCATTTCCAACACTCACAATCCATCTTGATAACCATTATTCACTACAGTTACCCATCTGCATTTCATTTCATCAGCTCCACCTAGACAAATTGGATAGTACTCACTGGTGATTCCGCCTTCCTCCATGCCCCCTAGCTCTAGGTTCCCTCTAGAAGGCTTGTAAGCCAGTTACTTCTTGCCTTTGTACTCCCTCCCACCCCATTTGGGTATCCAATTTCCAAGTTAGTGTACTCACATTTGTCCCTATTTTTTCATTGATGACTTTCATAATTCTGGGATTCACATTTAGGTCTTTAATCCATGCTGAGTTGGTTTTTGTATAAGGCGTGAGACATAGGTCTAGTTTCAGTCTTTTGCATATCGCTTTCCAGCTCTGTCAACACCATCTGTTGAAGAGACTATTCCCTTCCCATGTGATATATTTAGGTACTTTGTTAATAATCAGTTTGTTGTATGTGGATGGGTTAATTTCTGAATTCTGGATTCTGATCAGTGTATCTTTCATTGTACCAGTACCAAGCAGTTTTCACCACTGTAGCCGTGTAATGAATTTTGAAGTTGGAGAGTGAGAGATTTCCAATGTTAATCTTCTTTTTAAGCTGTGCTTTGCTTATCCTGAGTCTCTTTCGTTTCCATATAAAGTTTGTAATTGTTTTTTCCATCTCTTTGAACAATGTTGTTGGAATCTGGATTGGGATTGCATTATATGTGTAAATTGCTTTGGGCAGCATTTTCACAATGTTAAGTGTTCCTATCCAGGAGCATGGTACATTCTTCCATTTTTGTAGGTCTCTTTTGGTTTCTTTCAGTAGTGTTTGGTAGTTTTCTTTGTATAGGCCCTTTGTTTCTCTGGTTACATTTATTCCTAGATATTTCTTCCTTTGGGCGGCTACTGTAAATGGTATTGCTTTCCTAATGTCCTTTTCAGCACTGTTGTTTTTGGTATAGCGGATTTTTTTATGTTGATCTTATATCCTGCCACTTTGCTGAATCTTTCATTGACGTCTAGTAGCTTTTTTGCTGAGTCTTTGGGGTTTTCTGTGTATAGGATCGTATATTCTGCAAATAGTGTTTTACTTCCTCTTTGCCAAATTGGATGCTTTTAATTTTCCTGTCTTGCCATATAGCTCTTGGTAAGACTTCTAGCACAATATTGAATAGGAGTGGTGACAAAGGGCATCTTTGTCTGGTTTCTGTTTGCAGAGTGAAGGCTTTCAGCTTCTCTCCATTGAGAATAATGTAAGCTGTTGGTTTTGTATATATGCTCTTAATTATGTTGAGGAATTTCCCTTCAATTCCTATTTTGTTTAGTGTTTTTATCAAGAATGGATGTTGGATTTTGTCAAATGCCTTTTCTGCATCAATCAATATGATCGTGTGTTCTTTTCTTTTTTCTTATTTATATGGTAGATAACGTTGATCGTTTTTCTAATGTTGAAGCATCCTTGCATCCCTGATATGAATCCCACTTGATCATGATGTATTATCTTTTTGATGTGCTGCTGGATTCTGTTGGTTAGGATTTTGTTGAGAATTTTTGCATCTGTGTTCATGAGGGAATGGTCTATAATTTTCTCTCTTAGTGACATCTGTCCTTGGTTTTGGTATGAGGGTTATGCTTGCTTCATAAAATGTATTAGAAAGTTTTCCATCCTCGTCTATATTCTGGAATAATTTGAGTAGAATTGGTGACAGCTCTTTGCTGAATGGTAGAACTCACCAGTGAAGCCATCTGGGCCTGGACTTCCTTTGGTTGGGAGTTTTTTGATGACCTAATCAATTTCCTCTTTTGTTATGGGTCTTTTCAGATTTTCTACTTACCTCTGTGTAAGTTTAGGTAGGTCATGTTTATCTAAAAATATATCCATCTCTTCTAAGTTTTCAAATTTGTTGGAATACAACTTTTCATAGTATTCTGTTATTATCCTTTTAATTTCCTTTAGTTCTGTTGTGACATCACCCATGTGGTTTCTAAAGTGTGTTATTTATATCTTTTCCCTCTTTTCTCTTGTCATGTTTGCCAGTGGTATGTCAATTTTGTTAATCCTTTCAAAGAACCAGCTCCTTGTCCTGTTGATTGTTTCTATAGTTTTTCTGTTTTCTATCTCATTTATTTCTGCTCTAATCTTTATTATTTCTTTACTTTTTTTTTGGTAGCTGTAGGTTCCTTCTTTTGGTGTGTTTCTAATTGTTTTAGGTGCTGTGTTAGGTTCTTTCTTCTTTTTAGATCTGTGCATTTATTGCAATAAATTGTCCTCTCAGCATCACTTTCACTGTACCCAAAGATTTTGGTATGTTGTGTTTACATTCTCATATGTTTCTAGGAACTTTGTGAGTTCACGTTTAATTTCTTCTACTACCCAGTCACTTTTCAACAGGGTGTTATTCAGTTTCCAAGTATTTGATTTTATTTCCTTGGTCTTCCTATTGTTGATTTCTAATTTGATAGCATTGTGGTCTGAGAAGATGCTTTGTAGTATTTTTATATTTGTAAATATATGGAGGTTTGTTTTGTGGCCTAACACATGGTTTATTCTGGACAATGTTCCATATGCACTGGGAAAGAATGTGTATTGTGCTTTGTTGGGTTGAATGCTCTGTGCCCATCTATGAGGTCCAGTTGGCTGATTATATTGTTTAGTTCTTCTGTGTCTTTGTCAAGTTTCTGTTTCTATTCATTTTTGAAAGCGGTGTATTAAAATTGTGCACGATTATCGTAGATTCGTCTTTTTTCTTTCTTCAAATTTATTAGAATTTGCTTTATATATTTTGGAGCTCTTTCATTGGGAGCATAGATATTTATTATGGTTATGTCATCTTGTTCAATTGTCCCTTTAATCATGAGATAATGTCCGTCTTCATCTATTCTGCTGGTTTTTGCCTTAAAGTTTATTTTATCAGAGATTAGTACTGCTACTCCTGTTCTTTTTTTATTGCAATTAGCTTGGTATATTTTTTACATCTTTTGACTTTTAATCTGTTTTTGTCTCTCTGTTTAAGATGTGTGTGTTGCAGACAGCATATTGGAGGATCTTGTTTTCTTATCCATTCTGCCACCCTCTGTCTCTTATCTGGTGCATTTAATCCATTTCCATTCAGTGTTGCTATCAATAGGTATGGATTAATTGCTGCCATTATGTTTGTTTTTGTGTGGTGTTGCTGCTTTCTTTGTTCTGTGTGTCTTCCTTTGTTGAGTTCATGCTTTTTGTGTTCTTTCTTGTGAGTTTCCTCATAGTTTTAATGTTTCCATGTTTTCTTGGATTTTCGTTTTCTTGGTATGTTGTGAAGTGTCAATTTTCTTTTGAGGTTACCTTATATTCCATTAACTTTTCCCTGCATTTAGTGCAGTCTGTTTTATCCTGTAATCTACCTGACCTTCTCACCATCTGGATCTCTGTTCCTACGTGTGTACCTTCTTTTCCATTGTAATTGTTTTGATCATAGACTGACATCCCAGATTCTCTGAGTTTGTTCTTACAGTTTTGTTCTGTTCTCGACTCTTCCTTCTGTCGATTTAGTTCTGGGAGGTGCTGCCACGTATGTCAATCTCTGGTTGTTGTCTTGTTCTTGTTGGTTCTCAGTCCACAGAACTCCCTGTAGGAAGTTTTGTGGCTCAGGGTTGGCTTTGGCAAAATCCCTTAGCTTCTGTTTATCCTGGCATGTTTTGATTACACTGTCGTATTTGATTGATAGCTTTGCTGGATAAAGGATTCTTGGTTGACAGTGTTGTTTCTTTCAGGGTTTTATACATGTCTCCCCATTGACTTCTTGCTTGCATGGTTTCTGCTGAGAGATCTGAGCTTAATCTGACTTGCTTGCCTTTGTATGTAACGCTTTTCTTTTCCCTAGCCATTTTCAGAACTGTCTCCTTTGATTTTGAAAAGCTTGATTATAGTATGCCTCAGTGATTTTCTTTTGGGGATCTGTCCTTCCTGGGGTTCGTTGAGCTTATTGAATGTTTATATTTTCACTTTTCAGGATGTTAGAGAAATTTTCTTGTAGCAGTTCAACTATTTCCTCTGTAGACTTTTGTGATTCTTCCTGTTCTGGAATGCCGATAATTTTTAAGTTATTTCGCTTCATGTTGTCCAACATGAATCTTAGACCTTCTTCAAATTTTTTCATCCTTTTTTCTGTTGACTTTTCTATCTTAGTGGTATTGAGAGATTTGTCTTCCAGCTCACTAGTTCTGCCTTCCATCTCTTCTATTCTTCTCCTTTGCTCTTTCAGTGTCTATTTCTGATATTCTATTATTGATCATTTGGACCTCTTTCAGTAGGTTTTGAATTGTTTCCAATGCTGTATCTATCTTACTTGATTGTTCCTGTAGCACTTTCCTGACTTCTTCCTTATTTTTTTCAATGCCATTGTAAAGTGTTTTGAAACATTTTATAAATCATTTTTCTGAATTCCTTCTCAGGCATTTCCAAGGCCTGCCCTCCTTCCAGAATGGAGTCCAGGTCTATCTCTAAGTCATTTGTCTCAGACATTTTATCTTGCTTCTGGACATGTGCTGATATGGTCATCTGCTTTTGCTTCTTGGACATGTTTAGTGTTTATCTGTGGCCTTAATTTAATACTTAATTGAGTATATATTTTGGTATTTTTTTTATGCTTTCTGATTGCTTCCAGGTAGATGTGATCAGGATGTGGGCTTCCTTTTTCACTCTTCTTATTACTTAACTCAGAGTAACTTTCACAGGTGTTGTCTGCCTCCCTGGTACATGGCACTTGGTATTGTTTTTTTTCCTGGGTTTTGGTGTTTTATAGAGTGTGATTGTAGTTTTGACTATATGGCAGCAGTTGTTGACTCTTCTTGAGTAATATAGGGAGAGAAAGAGACCCCCAAAGTTAAAAGGGGGAGCATAGAACAGCAAAATAGTAACAGCAAAAAAAAAAAAACAAAAAACCCACCACCAACAAAAAATCTAGAATGGATATTGTAGTCTATAATTGCAGAAAAGGGAGAGGAGGGAGGGTGGGGGGAAATCTGTAGCCTAATGTAAGTATGATTTTAATGTGTTCTTTCAGTTTCTTGCCGTCAAGGATGCCTGAAAAATTTCAAGATGCCACTGCTTGTTGTTATGTTGTACCTCAGGGTTAATGGAATTTTTGGCCTGTTTGGTTTTCTCTTTCCTACTCCACACCCCTTGTTTGGCCTTTTCCCTATTGAAAAAACAGTTCAGGGCTGGCTTTGGGCTGTGTGCATGCATGGCAGAAAAACCCACCAGTGGGTGGGGGTGGGGTGTGTCCACTTGCTCAGGCATCCCTTCTAGTCACCAGAATAGAGGTGCGCAAATAGTGGGGGACGGCAATGAACAGATACCAAAAAAAAAAAATCAGAACAAAGCAAAACTGACCAAGTGTATTGTCCACCTTTGCTCAGAGCTTCCCACGGTGTTATTCTGTGGGGGGTGTGCTACCCCACTTGGTCTTGCTGTTTGATCTTGCCTGAGTTGTTGGCCCCGGCCCACTGAGCCTGGCAGATTCCAAAGTACGTGATTTCTTACTTCACTACAAGTTCCACTAGCTATAAGCCTTCAATTTTTTAAAAATATTCCTACTTATGTGGTTCAGAGTTTTGGAGCTCTACCCTGAAACTTCTTCACCTGGTATTCTGTGGTATTGCTGATGGTGAACTTGACTGCACCTCTACCCTATCCCCTATCAATGTACTTTTGCAGCCATTTTTAAATTATCTTTAGCAAACTTTCACTTGCATGTGATTTACCCGAATATTTCCACATTCCATTGGGTCACTTTTGTTTGGAATGGACACAAATATGGATCTTTTCAATTACTTGACCAGGTAACTAACTGTCTTCTAGATTTCTTAGTATAGATGAGTGAGTGCCTCCAGTGCTGGATCAGTTTGTTGAAAGATTTTAATTTGTATTCCATCAATTCTGGAGCCTTGTCAGTGCCTTCAGTGCACCTTAGACTTCTTCCTTCAGTACCACCGAGTCTTGAAATGGTTAAACATTAACCAATTTTTATTTTTTTTTTTTGGTACAGTGACTCTCTGTATTCCTTCTGTCTTCTTTTGATGCTTTCTGCATCATTCAGTGTTTTGCCCATAGAACCCTTCACTACTGCAGGTCAAGTCTTAACCTTTTTCCTCAGTTCTTTCAGCTTGAGAAATGCTGAGCTTGTTTTTTCTCTTTCAGTTTTCAACTCCTGGTCTTTGTATATTTCATTATAATACTTTGTCTTCTTTAGCTGGCCTTTGAAATTTTCTGTTCAGTTCTTTTACCTCCTCGTTTCTTCTTTTGCTTTAGCATCACTACACCAGAAATCACGTTTCAAAGGCTCTTCTGACATCCATTTTGTCCTTTTCTTTTCTTCTTTCTTTCTTTCTGTCTTTCTTTCTGCCTTTTCTTTTCTTTTTAGTGACCATTTTGCTTTCTTCCTGTATGATGTTCTTGATGCTATCCCACAACTCCTCTGGTCTTCAGTCACGAGTGTCTAATTATCAAATATCTTATTGAGATGATCTCTAGTTCAGGTAGGGTCTGTTCAAGGTCTTATTTGGTTCTTGTGGATTTGTTTAATTCAGCTTCAGCCTGAACTTTCATCTGAGCAATTGATGGTCTGCTTCACAATCTGCCCTTGTTTTGACTTTTCTACCATCTCTTTTGACAGAGGTAGTCAGTTTGATTTGTGTGTACTCCTTCTGGTGAGGCCCATGTGTATGTTGTTGTTGTTGTTAGGTGCCATCGAGTTGGTGCTCATTCATAGTGGCCTTATTCACAGCAGAATGAAACACTGCCTGATCCTGGACCGACCTCACTATTGTTATCATGCTTGAGCCCATTGATGCTGCCGCTTGGCCAATCCGTCTCGCTGGGGGGGTTTTCCTCTTTCTCTGACCCTCCACCCTACCAAGCATCTTTTATATTGTTTAAACAAGGTATTTGCAATGAGTAAGTCATTGGTCTTGCAAACTACTGTCACAATCTCCAGCATCATTTCTATCACCAAGGCCATGTTTTCCAACTACTGATCCTTCGTTTCCAGCCTTAGCATTCCAATCACCAGTAACTATCAATACATCTTGATTGCATGTTTGATCAATTTCAGACTGAGGCAGTTGATTGATCATCACTGGCTCTAGTTGTGTGCATAATTTGAATAATAGTTGTATTAAGTGGTCTTTCTTGTGTTGTTAAGTATCATCGAGTCGGTCCCCACCCATAGCAACGACCCTGCACAGGGTTTCCAAGGCTGTAAATCTTTATGGGAGCAGAAAGCCTCATCTTTCTCCCGTGGAACTGCTGGTAGTTTTGAATTACTGACCTTGAAAAAAGCAGCCCGATTTGTAACCACTACGCTACCAGAGCTCCTTGGTCTTCCTTGTAGATGTATAGATATATTCTGTTACAGACAGCTGGCATTTCAGCTCACTAATGCCTCTGATATCAGTCTATGTGTTCCATTTCATTTTTTTTTTTTCCTTTTTAAGTTTTTATTGTGAATTATGTGATAGTTTACATGGGGGGGGGAGAACATTAGCTTTGCATTCATCTTACCTTATTTCATTTTATTGGCAATGATAACAATACCCTGAATGCATCATCAAACAGCCAAAGGGTACACCTCACCCCACAAGCCTGCCCCCCTGGCCATCAACACACAGAACCTCTCCCTCCCAGAGTCTAGAGTCCCCAGCTGCTCCATCTCTCCATGTTATCGTCTCTACTTCCATCTCTGGCGTCACTGTTTCTTTGGGTAGGGTCTCATGCTCCAGTCTTCTCCTTTGATGGTCCCAGAGTCACTCCCCTCCATTTGTTAACAAAACATCTACATTATGTTTGTAACATTCACAATCAGTCCTGATAGCAATTATTTCTTGCTCTTTTTCACTGACCCTACACTTTACCAACCATGATGTCCTTCTCCAGGGACTGGTCCCTCCTGATAATATATATGAAGTATGAGAGACGAAGTCTGGCCATCCTGGCTTCTAAGAAGCATTCTGGCTGTACTTCTCCCAATATAGATTTGTTTGTCCTTTTGGCAGTCCTTGGTATTTTTAAAATTCCCCTCCAACATTATAACTCAAATGCATCATTTTTTTCTTTATACATTGTCCAACTTTCACATGCATATAAGGCTATGGAAAATATCATGGTGTGTCAGGCACACCTTAGTCTTTGCCCAATACAATACATTGTTTAATTTCTTGATTGCTGTTTCCATGAGTGTTGATAGTTGATTCATCCATGGAATTGAAAAATAATAAACTGCTAAGAAGTATGCAGTGTATGTACTGACATAAACCCATAATCATTATAAAGTGCGGTTTACCTTGTTGAATTGATCTACTCAGCTAATGCATTTTTTGCAAATCGAAGGTTCGTGGTGACCAGGCACTGAGACGTCTGTCGATGCCATTTTCCCCACAGCCTATGCTCACTTTGTATGTGTGTCACATTTTGATCATTCTCAGAATCTTTCAAACTTTTCCCTAATGCTGTTGCACTCTAAATAGGTGTTATTGCTCTATATGGTTTCCAAGAAGCGGCTGGTGGGTTTGAACCACAACCTTGTGGCTAGCAATCCAGTGCTTATCCTGCAGCACCACACCAGAACTCCAAGTAGGCTATAGTATGATATAAACAATTTTTATATGTACTGGGGAACCAAGACCTTTGTGCAGCTTGGCAATATGTGTTTTATTGTGGTGATATGGAAGCAAACCCAGTTTCTCCAGTATTGCTTTTACTTAAAAAGCAATTTGCAGAGGTGCATATGTTGTTGTCAGGTACCATCGAGTTGGTTCTGACTCATAGCAATACTGTATAGGGTTTCTGAGGAGCAGCTGGTGAGCTTGAATCACCGATCTTGCGGTTCAAACTGACCTTGCAGTCCAGCGCATTAATCAGTGGCACTGCACCAGGTCTCCTAGAGGTGCATATGTTGTTATTGTTAAGTGCCATTGAGTCCATTCTGACCCATAGCGGCCCTGTATAGGGTTTCCGAGAAGCAGCTGGTGAGCTTGAATCACTGGCCTTGCAATTTCAAACTGGCTTTGCAGTCCAGTGCATTAACCCACAGCGTCACACCAGGACTCCAAGGTTAAAATATGGAAAGATGATCATATGTACAACTTAAAAATGGAGTCCTCTGGGAAGGGGCTGGAAGGCTTTCTCCTTTTTATAGCATTTTTTTGTACTTTTAGAAGTTTTCTGTTTATAATAAATCCTGAAGAAAATAGGCTGGTATTTCATTTTTCTGGATGAACTACATTGCAGAAATCCTAGCATATTATTAACGTTGGACATCTGTTTTTGGTTTGTGTCCTAGACAGTAGACCCTACATTAGCTGTAATGGGGAAGAACCTGAAGGAGGCCATGAAGATGCTGGAGGAAGGACAGAGGTGAGTGTGTGCCCACAGATGGACTCTGGAGAACGAGTTCAACCTGTTGTGAAACCGGGTTCCTCTGCGCAAGACGCCTCCTGCTTTCAGAATGTCACACTTTGCTTCTAGCCCACTGTAAAATTGGTGTTTGCCTTAGAAGGTGCTTTATAATGAAGGGATTTTGAAGCTGAGGGGAAGCACTTATAACTTCAAACTGTCTATTAAGAGTATCATTTACTTAATCTGTTGAATCTGTAAATGCTTCTCACTGTTTATTCAGGTCATGTGGGGCATTAGCTTATTAAGAAATGGGCTGAAATATTAATATTCTTTATAATGTTTTCTTTTCCTGAAATTCAGACTATCCCACGGACTGGGCACTGATGGGATGGGGAGTGTGTTGCATGTTTTTTATATCCTCTGTCAGTCACTAAAAGACTCTAGGCAACAATCTCGCTTGCATGTTACAATGTTAACAACAACAACAGCAATGTGTTTTATCATAGCAAATTTCTGTTTCCTTTAAAGTAGGAGAACAGAGGAGGAAAATGAAAGGAAGCCCCCATCAGGCGATATTCCGGGGCCTCTCCAGGGCAGGTAGGTGGTAGTGATGATAGTTTGCTTGTCAGTCTTCTTGAAACCAAGCTTTTACCATCATAGATTTATCATTTTAATTTTAATGAGCCCAAATCCCATTTAGGTAGAGTGATGTGTTGTGCAGCTTTTGAAAACTGGAATGCTACGGGCTGTCTAGTGGTAGTGCTTAGCCCCTCCTGAATGGAATTGAATGCAACCTTGGGGCTCAAAAGCAATGTCTGACTTTTTGTTATCCCTAGAATGTCATATTTGGTACATACTTGAAACCTGACATCTACTCTGTAGACCGAGCTTTAATGTGAAATACTTGATAAAGTTGATAAAACTTTTTGTAGTAGATGAAAGGGAAATGTCAACCTTAATCATTTTGTTGGCAGAGTGGGTTTTTTTTTTTTGACTATTCTGTCACATCTTTGTGGTATAAGCTAGCAGGGAGGAAAGCTCAGAAATATCTGGCTAAAATGTTCACAGGATCTTAGTAGTCAGTTTGTAATTAAAGTCCCAGCCCAACTTCCCTCATAATAGCTTTTTAAATAACCAGGAAGCTATACTTACGTAAACAGTACAACTCCCTGAAATTGTCCTCTGACCACAATATAAATATGTACAAGGTGGCAAAGGAAAAGTATGGAGGAAGGATCACTGTGTGTCAACAAATACCAAATCTAACACACCCAGTTACTAATATCTTCAAGTTTTGCAACATGAATGGTGTTGACCTGAAGTCTCATAAGTTGATTTGAGGACAACAGGTTTTGGTGTGAATTGCTTTCTACAATCCAGAACCAAATCCTTAGTTTTCTCATCCTAGACCTACTGTAGAATCAAAAGGCTCGAGGTTTGGTCTCCTGATTCCACAGACATTTCTCAAGAAAAGAGACTAACTACTAAGGCCATCTGTCTGTAATTCTCAGAATGATAGTGCATTCAGGCCACTGGCCAGGAGTGCTCAGTAATAACCAGCATTTATTGAGATTAATAATGTGCCTGGCGTAGGTAAAGGGTTTGTAGCCACTGTCTGGCTGCATTCTTACAATAATTTGCGTAACGTCAACTAGCAAGACTTCCATTTCCCCCACTTGTCCTAATTTCTACAGTGAGCTCCGAGAACCAGAACCCTGCTCACTTGTAGGCCAGAACCGTGGGGGAAGCAGATTTTTAGAGATTGTTTGAACATTCATGGGAGAGCTATGCTTACCTTAAATGAATTAAAGGTTGCCTTGCCACTGCCTACTACTTTAGCTATGCACATTTTTCTCATCAACTCTTTCTTTTGCAGTGGACAGGATATGGTGAGCATCCTCCAGTTAGTTCAGAATCTGATGCACGGAGATGAAGATGAGGAGCCCCAGAGTTGCCGGTAATGGAGAGTGTTTGCACCTCCTCTGGAAGTATATGTGCTCTCGATTCCAATAGTGCTTACAGTCTAAGAAGTTGCTCAGAGAATCCATGTTTCATTAAGAGTTCCCTGTTGTATTCGAATTAGGTTCTTTTTGTTGGTGCTGTTTTCAAGGAGACCTTGGCACTTAGGTATTTTTAGGTAATCCACTTTGTACATTGTATCTACTTTTAATTTTAATATATACAAGCGAGCTTCAGAAAGTCCTATAGAAAAATAGAACTAAAAGATTATGGAATTTCCCCATGAACTTTTTGAAGTCCCCTCACATTCTATATGTATATATATTTAAATATATATATATATATTTTTTTTTTGAGTCCTGGTGTGTTGCTGTAGGATAAGCACTAGATTGCTAACCACAAGGTCAGCAGTTGAAACAAACCCACCATCACTCCTTGGAAGTGTCACTAAGAGTCAAAACTGACCAGTGGCACTTAACAATACTTTTTTTTTTAACGTTTCACAAAAACAAGATTCTGTCCTTTTTTACGGTAGTGTGTCTTTGTTGTTGCTATTAAGTGCTAACTCACAGCGACCTTGTATAGGGTTTTTAAGACTAAATTTTCCTGGGAACAGAAACTGATCTTTCTCCCAAGGAGTGGCTGATAGGCTCGAACTGCAGACTTTGTCGTTTACATGCTTATCATGGAACCACCGCGCTTGTGTCTTAAGGGCCAACAAAAGGACCAGAAACTTAAGTGCTATGGGCTTTTCTATTTTCTTTATGATTACTAAGAATTCTTGCACCTGGATTAGGGTGGCTGTACACATTCTCTGTGAGTCATGTATTTGTTTAATTTCATTTTCCCTTATTTTTTTAACGTTTAATGTGTAAAAAAAATTTTGAGTAAGCAATACAGTCTATTGGTCCAACATTTTAAAAAGATTTTTTTTTTTAAAAAAGTGAGTATAGACAGGATTTTCCTCCTCCCTTTAGTTGACTTTCTCAGGGTAGACAGTGTTGCCAGCTTCTCAAGTACCCTTGCAGAGACTGTTTGTGTGCAGGTTGTCTGCCCCCACCGCTGTGCATCCTCTGTATGTCTTGGAGTTCATTGCTTATCAAAACACAAGGAGCTTTCTTCTCTTTTACAGCTATTAAATTTTACCTTGACTAAGTGAAACATATTGTATTTAACTAGTTTCCTATTAACTAGTTTCACTATCGTAGACATTGCTGCAGCCAAGAACTTTGAATGTGTCCTTTTTCATCGGAGCAAGTGTGACTCTAGGGTGAAGTCCTAGAAGTGGGGTTGCTGGGTTACATAAAATGTGCATTTGTCAGTTTGTTTACAGTCTCATCAGCAATGTCAGAGTGTATTTCCTCCCTATACCTTGCCTACAGTGCTGTTACCAGACATAAGGATCTTTGCATTGTCTGAGAGATGAGAACTAATTCAGCATAGTTCTAATGTGCATATTATTATGAGCAAGATTAAGCATCTTTTTGCGATTTTTAGAATCTAAGTAGATTTCCTTTTTTTTTAAGGCTTTTATTATGAATTGAGTGATAATGTACATGGGAGAACATTGGTTTTGCACTCAATCAATCGTATTTTGTTTCAATGCAATGATTACAATCCCTTCCATGTACCACCAGTTAACATTATTTGCCTCTGTCCACTACCCCTAGGTTTTTTTAAACTGTTTTATTATGAATTATGTGATAGTCTACATGGGAGAATGTTAGCTTTACATTCATCCTATCGTATATCATTACATTGCCGTGGTTACAATCCCCTCCATACATCATCAAGCAACCAAAGGGTATATCCTGCAAACCTTTCCCCTGGTTGTCAGCACACAGCCCCTCTCCCTCTCTGGGTCTAGAGGTCCCAGCCACTCCATCTCTCCACGTCATCATCTCTGCCTCCATCTCTGGCATCACTGTTTCTCTGGGTAGGGTCCTGCACTCTGTTCTTCTCCCTTGATGGTCCCAGGGGCCTCTGCTCCTGGCCTGCAAAGTCAACTACTTCCTTTTGCTACAAAACGTCTGTCTTTACATTTCCAACCCTCACAGTCCTGATATTAATTATTCACTATTGTACCATAGGAGTGCTATTCCCATCTCCTTTCATCAGTCCCACCCAGCCAGATTGGATACTACTTAGGTGGAGATTCTGCCTTCCTCTGCATCCTCTGGATCTAGGCATTCTCTTGAAAGCTTGTAAGCCAGTCACTTCTTGTCTTTGTAGCCCCTCATTTTGGGTAGCCAATGTCCAAGTTTCCCATCGCTGTCTACCCTGTATATGGAGGGGGTGGGAATGATTTTTGCTGTAAAGATTTGTTCCCTCTTTTGAGCTACTGCATCCATAGATGTCGGTCAAGTTCATCAAATTGTATTTCTTTTTTTCCTCCTCTTTCTTCTCTAGTTAAGCTCTGATCATCTAGCCATTGAAGCCAGGTCAAGTGGATATTATCTGCAAGTGTGGGTGACCTTGTGCATATGCCCTTTCTTCTTATCAGTTGAATGCTTCACTCTCCACTCCAGTCCTCTGTGGCTATGTCACTGACTCTGGGCCCAAGAGTCCCCAGGTCTTGCCACACTGCTGGGCAGCCAGATTTCTACCTGGCTTCTCAGGAGTCTATTAAGCGTGGTTGGACTTAGTTCGCAGCCTCATTGCTGTTTTTCCCTCACTTCCTCTTATCAGTGACCAATGTGGTCACCAGTCAGAGCACGTGTCTGCTCATGTATTCCCATTGAGTCTTAGACTTGGAAGGGTGTTTGCCCTGAGGGGACCTACCACTTGCCTTGATGTCTCATGAGCGAGCTACTTGCTTGTTCTTGTAGTAATCAGTCGGACTGCTGTTATTGTTTTGTATTTTTCCTGTCGGTCTTTCTTTCAAGAAGTATCTTTTGTTCTTCTAGCTGTTCCAGGCTGGTCTGCTTGTCCTTTCAAGTGGAAATTTCCCACCTCAGAAGATTCTGGATGGGACTCAGGATTGCACTTACGGTCTTATGTAATGCAGAGGCTCCACAGGAAGCTTCCTTCACCGGCACGTTGTAGCTCCATTTTAGATATTCCAATCAGTTTTAGGCAGAAGACGGACTTAGAAGCTTTCTTTATGGTGATATTTCTGCTATTCCTGTCTCTCCCCCTCAAGTGTCTATTTTGTAATGATATGCCAGGGAAACCAAGATTCAAAAGACAGCCAAGTATCTTAACATTATTTGAACCCTTTTACCCATTCCAACATGTTTCAATCCTTCTATGCCAGAGCCCTGTTGTTCCAAGGTTGTGCATACATCAATTATTTACCTCTGTCCCACTTAGCCCATGCAAACCTGTCTAATTGTTTTCCCATCTGCTTTGTGCTTCCATTCTCCTCCCCATTCTTGTGTACTGCCCCACTCCCCAGAACCCAAATTATCCTGTATTTATTCCCTACCCTGTAGTCCACCTTCCCCTTAGATTTCCTTTTCTATGAACTGTCTTTTGTTATCAGTCTGATTCAGTTCTTTGTCTTTTTCTTAATGATTGCAGTTGTTCTTTAGAAGGGAAATCATATATCCTTTTAATCATATAAAACTATTTCATTCTGTATGAAATTCATGTATATTACTACAAATAGGTATTTAATGCAGGGAATTAATCTTTCTCCACTGATTCTTTTTTTAAAAAAAAAATGTTTCTTGCACATTTTAGCTTATCTTTATCTTTTTTAAAAAAATGTTTCTTGCACATTTTAGCTCATCTTTATTCTACATAGTTTTAGGGCTGATCTTTAATATATTAAAAAAAAAAGAAAATTATTCAGAAACAGCTTGTGTATCTGTTATGTACTCAACAAAAATGGAGATATTTACCCTCTAGGACTTGAATTCTTACATTATTTTTCTCCCCAAACAACCAATAATCTTACATGCCTGGAATTTTCTACATGTGTCTTAATTTCTTCTTCTGGGCCATAAAGTGGATTTTAAGTCTAACATAAGTTTCTGTGGTCTTGAGGTTCCCAGTTTTCCTAGTAAATATGCTTTGACTCTAATAGACTTTTTAAATTGAATGAATTTTAACAGAATCCAGAGTGTTGGAGAGCAAGGTCACATGGCTTTGTTGGGACATAGTCTGGGTGCTTATATTTCTACTCTGGACAAAGAGAAGCTGAGAAAACTTACAACGAGGATACTTTCGGATACTACCTTGTGGCTCTGCCGGATTTTCAGGTATGTATGGATCATGTGTATACTGTGAGAGATCTCTTCTCTGGAGCTGTGTTACCTGGGCTCAAACTGGGCATTCTCTCTCTGACCTGTCGGTACCTCCAGTGGGGATTGCATTAGTATCAATCGCATGGAATTGTTGTGAAGATTAAATGGATTAATACATGAAGAGAGCTGAGAACATACGTACATAAATGCTTAGTAATGTCAACAGGTACTTAGTTTTAGGGTTACTCATTGGCACATCATGCTTGGTAAAGTAGAAAACCCATCCCACTGCCATCAAGTCAATTTCAATTCATAGTGACCCTGTAGGGCAGGGTGGGCCCCGAGGGTGTCCGAGGCTTTCATTTACAAAAGTAGATGTCACACATTTCTTCCACAGGGCAGCTGGGGGGTTGGAACTTCTGACCTTTTGGGTGTCTCTTGATTGCTTTAAGTACTGCACCACCAGCGCTCCGTGGTAAAGTCGAGGGTCAGTGAAGAAGAGGGAGCCCCTCAGTGAGATGGACTGACACAGTGGCCGCAACAATGGGCCCCGACTTACTAATCCTTGTGAAGATGGCACAGGACCAGACCATGGTTTGTTCTGTTATGCATAAGGTCCACCATGAGTTGGGACTGACTGACTCTGTGACACCTAACAATAATAACTGACATGTGTTCACAGAAGAGAGTAATGATCTGAATTCTGATCTCTTCAGTCACAGTATTAAGTTGTGCAGCTGTAGAAAGGAAATGCCCTCATAAGGAAGCTGAGATGTCATGAATTGATAACTTGCTTTAGACTGCTGTGATGTTGGCATTATCAAGGAATTTCAGCAGATTAAGGATTTAGTAGTAGACACAAGACCAATGGTATCATTGGGGGAATGGAATAGTTAACTCAGAAGCTCTTACTTTCAACTATTGGGAAAGAGTTTGCCCTGGCAAGACTGTAAGTAAAAATCTAACGGTTGCCATTGAAAGTCTTCCTTCTCTAGGAGATTGGGAAGAATAAATGTATCAGTGCAGTAGTAGTGGACGCTGACTAGCCTGATCAGCATTTCAGCAGCTTTATTTACTTGGGTGCTTTAGGGCTAAAACTGCTAACAAGTGTGTCGGTGTTGTCAGAGCTGGCCACCTGGTAGGCCAGAACAGTGGTTTTTAGGCTTTTGCAGCCTTCACTGAAAGGACTTCTGTTTGCTACTTGTTTTCATTACTTTTCTTGGGCATGGATGAAGGGTCATTGCCTGTCTCCTTTCCCATCTCTAGCTGTAATGAGTTGTGTCTCATGTTTCTATCCCCCCTTTGCTGATGGAGGTGACAATTTCTAGTTTGAGAAAAGAAGTACTTTTGTGATTATAAGATTTGGATCTAAAATCTGAATTAAGAAGAAATAATGTTGCTATGGGGATGTCTCTCACAGGTATGAAAATGGCTGTGCTTATTTCCACGAAGAAGAGAGAGAAGGCCTTGCTAAGATCTGCCGGCTTGCCATTCACTCTCGATACGAAGACTTTGTCGTGGATGGATTCAATGTGTTATATAACAAGAAGCCGGTCATCTATCTTAGCGCTGCTGCTAGACCTGGCCTGGGCCAGTATCTTGGTAATCAGGTAATGTGGTGTAAGGGGGATCTTGGAAAGAAACAATGTTTTAAAAGGGCAGAGCCCATTTCTCTGCTGTTCTTTTTTTTTGTGGAAGAGAAAGAAAAAAGATGACTTATATACTTGTTTTGTCATTACAAAATATATAAATGTATGCTCATTGAGTTTAGAAGTAAAGAATATGAAAGACATGAGGGAACTTCCAAAACTTCCTGGAAAAATAGAATGACAAGATAATGGTATTTTTTCTATGAACTTTTTAAAGCCTCCTCCTATTATATATACATAATAGCTCAAAGGTAAACAGAGTCAACATTTTTGTTTCCAGACTTTAATCGAAGGGTATATATGTCTTTTTACATGATTATCCCTGACTTTTTTCAATTACTGTTCCTAGCAGGAGGTCATTGTGCTATAGAAGTTCTTCAGATTCAACTTCCTTTCTACTGTCTATACTCTCTATATGAGTCTCTTTCAAGTGATTGAAACTGTTTCCCCATTGGACAGTTAGAGTGTGAACCTTTTTTTTTTCCTTTCTGTGGCCACTTTTAGGCAGCATTGTTGGTGTTTATATTTAGGCTTTATATTCTTAGGGTAGATTTTCAGAGTAATCTAGGATCACTAGATCAAAGAGCACTAACAATTTTGGTGCATGTAGACCAGTTGAGGAGCTACCTTGAGGCAAGAGGTTGTTAAGCTTCTTACTTGGCCAAGAATATTTTAAGGCAAAACTCCTATAGGGTGAAGGGTATGGTTCATATTTGGTAACGGTGGAGGGGCCTGGGAGGTTGTATGATTCCAAACTCTGGTCATAGGTGGTAAGAAATTATATCCTGTTCTTGAGGGCGTACAAAAGTGGGGAGTTTTACAATATTCCTGTAGAAACATGAAACAAACCGCTGAGTATCTACTGCACACCAGGCTTTTAGGACTAAGGCTGCCCTGGGGGACAGCAGTCCAGTTTAGTGTGGGAGAGCCTGCTGCACAGTATATGTAACATGGTCATACTTAGGTTTTTAAAATGCTTATATACATGTGTGTTTTTATACCTAGAAAATTATATGCATCTGTAAAGTCACATTTATACCTAGAACATGTCTGGAAGGTTGTCTCCTAAACTGTTATCACTGACAGACTGGTGGTCGATGGTAGGAGAAGCATTTTAACTGAATTTCTGTTTTATTTAATGTTTTCTTTTTTTCAGTGGAGTATCATTTTGCTAATTAAAAAAGAATCCTTTAAACGTGAAAATTGGGAAAGGTGTGCGACAGGGTTCTGTTCTTTCACCATACTTGTTCAATATGTATGCTGAGCAAATAATATAAGAAGCTGAGTTGCATGAAGGAAAACGTGGCATCAGGATTGGAGGAAGACTTATTAACAACTTGAGATATGCAGATGATACAACCTTGCTTGCTGAAAGTGAAGAGGACTTAAAATATTTACTGATGAAGATCAAAGAGCACAGCCTACATATGGATTACAATCCTAACCAGTGGACCAGTAAACAGCATTCTTATCAATGGAGAAGAGATTGAAGTTGTCAAGGACTTCATTCTTCTTGGATCAACTGTCAACACTCGCAGAAGCAGCAGTCAAGAGACCAGACGACGTGTATCGCATTGGGCAAATCTGCTGCACAGGAACGTTTTAAAGTTTTGAAGAGCAGAGATGTCAGTTTGAGGACTAAGGTGCGCCTGACCCAAGCCATGGTATTTTCAGTAACCGCATATGGATGTGAAAGCTGGACAGTGAATAAGGAAGGTCGTAGAAGAATTGATGCCTTTGAGTTGTGGTGTTGGAGGAGAATACTGAAAGTGCCATGGACTGCCAAAAGAACGAATAGATCTGTTTTGGAAGAAGTGCAACCAGAGTGCTCCTTGGAGGCCAAGATGGCTAGGCTTCGTCTCTCATACTTTGGACACATTGTCCGGAGAGAACAGTCGCTGGAGAAGGATGTCATGCTGGGTAAGGTGGAGGGTCAGAGAAAAAGAGGAAGACCCCCAATGAGATGGATCAGCCAGGTGGCATCATTGATGGCGTCAAGAGTGGCGGCGGTAGTGAGGTTGTACAGGGGTTGCTATGAGTCGTTTCCAACTCGATGGCACCTGACAACAACAACAACAACAACAAATGTGAATAAAGTGCTCATTAAATTTTTGGTAATTAAATGCTCCTGGTGTGGTGCTATAGGATAAGCACTGGACTGCTAACTGCAAGGTCAGCGATTCAAAGTCACCAACTACTCCTTGGAAAAGTTACTGTAGGGTCGCTGTGAGTTGGCACTGACCCAACAACACTTAACAAAAAATGCTACTGTTAGTTATATAGAACAATATGCTGCAACTTTAAAATGATTGAAATTATAAACTACTTAAACGTTTGGAAGCTAAAAATGAAGATTTTAAAGTTTATTTACCAATAATCCTCCCTAGTATCACACTGCAGGATAATGTGCTGGAGCGTAAGTTCAGTTTGAGCCACGAGCTGCTCCTTGGAGACGCTATACAGGGTTACTATGAGTCGGAACCAGCTACATGGCATTTCACAACAAATCTCCATTTGTAACATTAACATGATTTCATTTCTTTGCTAGGCCATAACACTGCTTTTTAGGAATGCACTGGGAGTGTGCTGGCTCCATACAATAAGTACTGAACTACAAACCACATGTGGTTAGAGCCCACCAGCCCCTCTATGGGAGAAAGATGAAGCTTTCTGCTCCCTTGAAGAACTAAAGTCTCAGAAATCCTATATGGGCTCACCGTGAATCAGAACCGAATCAACAACACTTAACAACAACAGACCCATAAATAAAATATAGTTTTTAAAGTGCCTTTAGCTGGTATTATTTACTAGTGATGATTGCAAGAATTGTAAACTATCTCAATAAATGCTCAGGGAGGGCTGTGGTTTCTCTGATGGGCAAGGTGTTTATGTTCTAAAATATACCAAAGATAATCACTTTGACTAATTTAGAAAGTTTTACATCTCACCTTTTAAGAATTCACTCCCCCCACCTTTTTTTCGTTAAAAAGAAAAAAGCTTCTTCAATATACTTTAACATCTATTAATAATATTAGGAGAGAGAGGTTTTGTTTTAAGAACATTTAGGGCTTGTCTCAGGGAGCCTACGTCAGTGGTGACACAGATCTTCTTGGTTCTTGCAGCTTGGCTTGCCTTTCCCCTGCTTGTGCCGTGTCCCCTGTAACACTATGTTTGGATCCCAGCATCAGATGGTGAGTTAACCCTTTGACTGGTAAAATAGTATGCAGTTGTGTCTTAAACTTTGTCTTCTTTTAACTGATGGTTCTATTGGCTAATCCCCACAGACGCATTCCTTATTCTTTTATTGCCTAGGATTTTCCATTGAGAATACATGCTTCTGGGTTTGAAAAGTCCATGAAGGTCACTTGGCATATAGGTCAGGAATACCTGACTTTCAGGGACTCTTTCGTGTCTTTTATTTTATGTAGACATATGGCAGTCAAGTCAACCACACCACATTTCCCCTGTTAAGCTCAGGCTTTTCAGTGGGTGTCACTGATGCCTGGGCTTGCAGATGAGCAGGTGTTGGGATGAGGGCTTCCTGCAAACCTTGAGATTGGAGTGTGCTTTCAGCCATGGACGTGATCGGTTTCTCCAGACCTTAACCTAGATACAAAAGGGATCGATTTCATTTTTCTGCGTTTCATTTCCAAACCCATTTCACTGTCTGATCCAGGTGCATCAGTGAGTAATAAATATTAAGGATGCATGGCTTTCTGGGGGGTGGGAGTGCTATAACATTTTCTTTAAATGTTTACGGCTTGAGAACTTTTGGTCTTCTATGTGCTGTGTTATTGTTTGCGTTTTGTACATGCAGTTTTAAATTTTAGTGTGACCAACTTTTTTAGTTTTCATGGAAAACTATCTGATTTTCTCATGTATGATTTGCGACAACGAACAATTGCCAAGCATAAGCATTGATGTTGTTGTTGTTGTTATGTGCCGTGGAGTCGGTTCCAACATAAGCATTGATATGAGGGGTTAATTTTAAGAGTTGTCTGGAAGTCCCAGTTCTCCATTGTATTCACTTTGATGCTGGTTGCCTCGTGTTTTTATATTTTCTCTTTCGGTTCCAGGATGTTGCCTTCTTGGAGAAACTGATTAAAGATGATAAAGAACAAGGAAGGTTGCCCCTGGTGCTTGTTGCAAATGCTGGTAGGTGTGATGATCTTTCATTTAGGATATTAGGGGTTGAATCATGTCTCACAAAAATTTGTGTTGTAGATCCTAACTTCTTTGCCTGTGGTTTGGGTATCTTTGTTAAATGAATAAGATAGGATTAGTTTAGGGTGTTTATCAAAGCAATCTCTTTGTAATATAAGGGATTAAACATGCAATCCAAAGAAGGAGAGATGGGGGAAGATTGGAAGGAACCAGGAAAGACGCTGAAGAGATCCGGATCTTCTCCCATGGCCTTCCCCCATGGCCGGCAGAAGTCCTTCCTAGAACCAGGGCTCTGAATCCGGACTTCGAGCTTTCTAAACTGTGAGAAAATAAATGTGCCTTAAAGTCATCTGCTTGTGGCATTTCTGCTCTCGTACCAGTGGAGAACTAAAACATATCTGTAAGAGCCAAGTCAGGTGCTTACCCTTAAAAAAGATTTAACTTTTCAGGAATATATGTATGCCACATCTGTAAGGTAGTCTCTTGTCAACCTTACGGTTGTTGTTGTGAAGGTGCCATCTAGTCATTTCCGACCCATGGCAACCCTGCATAGGGTTTCCGAGGAGCGGCTGGTGAGCTTGAACCACCAACTTTGCAGTTCAGACGGCTTTGCAGTCTGGGCATTAGCCACAGCGCCACATTATTATTGTTGGTTTATTCCCTTTAGCTGTTGATCTGTTCTGGAAGGTAACTGTATGTATTTGTGTATCTGATTTTTAATTTAGGCTGTAAATGCTTCTATCTTCTTCAGCTTTATAGTCTTCCTTTTTGCTTTCCAAATTGAATTTTAAAATGAGACACTGAAATGTGACACTGAAATGGCCACTTTGTGGATAGTAGGTCAGCTACTTACTGACTGCTCAATTTACTGTATTCATTACTGTATTCAGCATTATACTTGTAGCCGTCAACATTGTAATACAGCCACCCAAAAAATAATTCCCCAGTATACAGGTTGAAAAGGTGTTTAGAAATAGACTCATGTCATTTGACTTGTTTTTGACAAAGATGTCAAGGTAACCCAATAGAGAAAGAATAGTCTTGTAACAATTGAATATCAATATAGCAAAAATGGAACTTAAACCCTTAACCTTACTCTATATTCTAAAATTAATTCAATAAAAAATTATCTTAGACCTAAGTATAATGAAAAACTTTTTGAAAAAATATAGAAGATCTTTGCAATTTAGAACACAAAAGGTATAAACAATCGACTGAATTGCATCAAAAATGAGAGGCTTTTAAAAAGACTGGCGGGGGTGGTCATTGCAAATATGTATCTGACCAAGGATTTGCTTACAGCATAGATAATAAATTCTACAACTCAGTAATATGGAGACACAATACATAATATTTAGAAGAACGTTTTTGAACAGTTTACCCAGAAGACTCATGTATTGAGAAGCTGCTTGACATCTTTACTCATTGTTACAACTGTGAAGCGCTGTCTAGTCGGCTCTGACCTGTGTACAGTGTCCAAGGCGTTACGGTTTTTGCGGGAGCAGAAAGCCTCATCTTGTCTCTTGGAGCACCTGATGGCCTTTGTGGTTCTCAATCCAGTGCTTATCATATGGAGCCACTGCACTCCCTATCATTAGTCATTAGAGAAATGCAAATTAAAACCAAGATGTTGTTGCTGTTAGCTGCCGTTCAGTCAGTTCCAATTCATTGTGACCGTATGCACAACAGAATGAAACACTGCCTAGTCCTCCACCGTCCTGACAGTTGTGGCGCTTGAGCCCATTACTGCTACCACTATGCCACTCCATCTTGTTGGGGGTGTTCCACTTTTTCACTGACAAACCAGGATGAGATACATCAATAAAAATGAAGGAAATGAAACAGTACAATTCTAAGTGCTGACAAGGTTACAGGGCAGCTGGAGCCCTTACCCGTGGTTTGGGGAATGAAAAATGTTATAACCACTCCAAAAAAGAGTCTGGCAGTTTCTAAGTACACTTAACATGACCCATCAGTTTTACTTCTAGTTATTTACCAAAGAGAAGTGAAAACATAGGTCTACACAAAGCCTTGTGTGTAGATGTTGTAACTGGAAACAACGGAGGTGCTCTTCATCTGGTAAATGGGTAAGCACACTGTGCTGCACCCAGATGGGAATGGTAAGAATTATTGTTGTACACCCAGCATGGTGAATGTCAAAAGCATTAGTGATTTCATATACATGAGATCTTAGAAAAAACATAACTCCAGTGACAGACCAGATCCGCATCACCAGTGGGGAGGGAAGTGACTGCAGTGAGTCTCAGGGGTGTTGGAAATCTTCACATAACTGCATACATGCATTGATCAAACCATACACTTAATGAGTGGGTTTTATTGTATGTAAACCATGCCTCCTTAAAGCTGATTGTTTAAAACAAAACAGAAGCAGGGAAACCACCCCTTCCTGCCTGCTAACATAACACATCATAAGTTTAAAAAGAAGCGTACTTCATCCGTATGTGATCGAGTGAGATGGGTGAGGCTATCATTTGCACATGACTAGTGGACGCAGGCACAGTGTGATGGTGGCATAGTCACTGGACTCTCCCCACTCGGATTCAGTGGGCGTGATGTCCCAGCAAACATCTCCCACTGAGCAGTCACTGGAGCCTGGGAATGTATACTCTCTCTAGTGGTGGTTGTGAGGTGCCGTTGAGTAATTCCGACTCATATTAACCCTGTATAGTGTTTCCGAGGACGTGGAGCAGCTAGTGAGCTTGAACTGCTTCAAACTGACCTTGGGGGCTTGTGCTTACCCCACAGCGCCACTCCAGGACCCCTGTAGTTGGGGTGGTTTTTGCCCACCTCTGGAATGGGGCTGGCCAACAGACATTGCCGTAAACCGGGAAAGGGGTGCCAAGTTCTGTACTCACTCAGACACAAACTGTGCTTTATGTTCTGACAGATGGATCATGTGACTCAACCACACATTGTCATATGGTCTTGCTTCAACTAACCAGAATGTGTCTGTTAAGATTTTAAACATTTTTTAAATTTGAAGTGGGCTTTTGTGTGAGGGACAAAGAGTTTCCTGTTCTTCCTGGCATGAACCCTCCCATCAGAACCACTTCTAGTTGTGTTTGTTGAGGCGCTTGGTGGGAGTATGAAATCTCATTAGTTAGGATTCTATTAACCAGAAATTTAGGGCACTTAGACCTGATGGTTCTGTAGGATAAAGCACTGGACTAGTAACCCCACTGTTAGCCCTTCAAACCCACCAGCTGCGCCACAGGAGAAAAAAGAGGTTTTCTGTTCCCATACAGATCTACAGCCTCGGAAACCCTGCACAGAGTCATTGAGGCAGAACCGACTCACTGGTGGTGGGTTAGGAAGTGGATGTAGCTCCACGTTAGGCCTGGTTTCCATCTTTGAAGAAAAGATGATCTGCCCAGCAACATCTGTAGTGTGAATCAATTAGCAAGGAAATGGCTTGGAGTGCTCTGTGTTTTAAAACTGGCTTCAGAATGCTTAATATACCAAAGGGCTTAGAAAAGTTTGTGAAAAATGGGATTAAAAGAGAAGGGAATTTGAACATTTTGAGCCCCCTTGTATACATAAAGGAGTGCGGTGACTCTGTAGGATAAGCAGTGGACTGCTGAGCACTAGCTGCTCTGCGGAAGAAAGGTGAGGCTTTCTGTTGTTGCAGAGATGCACATAAACACAGAGTTAATGTAAGGCAAAATGAACTTAATGGCACTTAATAACAAATACTAAAATAACCTCTAGTTTGAGTAAAACAAACCAACCAGAAAACAGATAGTCATCTTGTTGTTGTTGTTATGTGCCGTGGAATTGGTTCTGACTCATAGTGACCCTGTACAGGGTTTCTGAGGCTGTAAATCTTTACGGGAGCAGAAAGCCTCATCTTTATCCAGCAGAACAGCTTGTAGTTTCGAACCGCTGACCCTGAGGTTAGCAACCCGATTCATAACCACTACACTCAAGTATTCTTTATAAGGGAAGTACCTAAATCAAAATAACCCAGAAAATGACAGGAAAACCAAAAAGATGGAAAAAGATATCTTATGTAAATGCTAACAAAATGACGTTATAGCAATATTGTTAAGTGTTGTTGGGTCAATAACGACCTGTACAGATTTCCAAAGGAGCTCTGGTAGCGTAGTGATTACGAATTGGGCTGCGAACCCGAAGGTCAGCAGTTTGAAGCTACTAGCTGCTCCGCGGGAGAAAGATGAGACTTTCTACTCCTGTAAAGATTTACAGCGTCGGAAACCCCAACAACAATAGATTTTCAAGAAGCAGCTAGTAGGTTTGAACCACCAACCATGTAGTTAGCAGTCCAGTGCTTATCCTACAGCATCACACTAGCACTCTATAGCAATATTAGTGTGAGATACAATAGACTTCATGTTAATATAATCTGTGAAACAGCAGTTACGAATGTATGTGAAAGTACCTTTAAAATATATGAAGGAAACAATCAAAAATGGATACAATACAAATATAAATTGACAGATCCACAATCTTAATGGGAGACTTGACTGTATCTCAGTTAAAATATCAAGTAGATATTTTACAGTGGCTACACACTTGCATAATTGACTTGCAACAGTTGATTTTAAACTAATCCAAAAAGAAAAAGGGATGAATTTAGTTATTTGCTTCCTAGGGGAAGGATGACTGTAGAACCTTTTATCCTGACGGATGTTTGCTGTCTCCTAGGAACTGCCGCAGTAGGACACACAGATAAGATTGGGCGTTTGAAAGAACTCTGTGAGCAGCATAGCATGTGGCTTCATGTGGAAGGGTGAGTAGATGGTAGGATTGGCTCCCTGTGGGGTATGCACATGGTCCCTGTGGAGGGAGCGTATCCAGCCTCTCCACTAAGGACTACAAATAACAAAGTAACCCCAATGGGCTTAGGAAAAAGGAGATTTTATTGACTCACCTAATTAAAAAAAAACAAAAACGACGAGTGTTGGAATTGGCTGGGGGCAAACAGGATTCAGTTTCAGTCTCTGTCTGCTCTCCTTCCCCATCACTTGCTACAGTTTGGCGCCATTGATAGACTTTTCTGTGATGGTGCAAAGTAGCTGAAGCAGCTCAACTCTTCTTCAGAGTCGCGTTCAGTGGACCAGAAGGCTCAACAAGTCTCCCACTGAACAAGCACGCTGGCCAGGGAGTTGTAGTACTCTGGTAGTCTAGGTCATCCTGAAACAGCTGGTCTTATGATCTGATAGAGGAGATGGGGGTGGCTTCCCAGTAGGCAGTTGGTACTGTGAGGAGAAGTGGGGAGAGAGGGATGCAGGTAGCCTGTTGTAGCCCATAGCTACTACATCATACAAGGTTGGTCTCTTATTTTATCGCTCTGGAAAATAATATATATGACTTAAAAAAAAAAAAAATCGTGGTGACAGATATAAAATGGTATGTCCGTTATACAAAAGAAGTAGGAGACATCCTCTGAAGCCTGTTTTCATTACTATGCATTTTCAAGGTTTTCCTGAAATTTGTGTTAACCACATTTTTTTTTGCTGCTACAAAAATTAGTAACACAAGTGAAAGACATTTAAATGTCAGCTTGTCACAGCACCTTCTTTATTTTCCTGAAGATAAAAGACTTGGTGAACTATTAATTCTTAGACTGGTGTTTGGTGTTTTTTTCTTACAGTGTGAACCTGGCAACGCTGGCTCTAGGTTATGTCTCCTCGTCAGTGCTGGTACGTGGTGGCCTTTGTAAGAAAGTCTTTGGACGCAGCAGACTGTGCCTTGTTTTTATGAAGGGAAGCGAGGGTTGAGTGGACCATATTCTCTCTCAGGATCTCTCATTCACGTCATTCTTCTCCTCTTGGTAGGCAGCAACCAAGTGTGACAGCATGACTTTGACTCCGGGCCCTTGGCTGGGTTTGCCAGCTGTGCCTGCGGTTACGCTGTACAAACACGATGACCCTGCCTTGGTAAGCCTGCTCTCACCGGAGGTGACACACGGGGCTGGCTCCTCATCAGTATTGGATGTAGGGAAGTAGGGAGATGCGCAAGGGAACACGTGAAGATTTCCTCTTTATTATATGTATTTTTTTTTTGTGATTCTCATCTCTTTCAAAACTTTTTAAACATAACTGTATACTGTTTCTGTTTTTTTCCTACTTCTCATATGTATGAAGACTTTTTTTTATATAGTTGAGTTTTGGTTCAATACAGTTTATACGTTACATTTGACAAGTCAGTTACGCTTAACAGTTGCCACACAAGTTGTTCCTTCCATGGCATGAGCTACATTTTTCAGTGTGTCAACATTCTCTCTTGCTTTCTGGCTGTTCCATTTCCTGTACACTTGTTTCCCTGACTCCCTATCTTCTCATCTTTGCTTTAGAGTAAAAGTTGCCCTTTAGGTCTCACACAGATGACACAGTTTTTCAGTGCAGCACCATTCTTAATGGGTCAGACCCTTTATTTTGTGTGGCACTCTGTTGTTTGGCTAAAATGTGTCTTTGGCAGAGAGTTTCAGTTCAGAGTTTAAAGACTGTCTCAGGACAGTAGTCTCAGTGAGTACTTGGTCTCAGCTGATTCAGTGAGTCAAGCCTTTCCCCCCATTTTTCTGCTGTGACCCTGTCAGGGTGGTCAGTGGTTGTAGCCGCACACCTGCGCATTCTTCTGATCACAGAACAGCTGAGACCAAGGGCTTGCGTAGGCTATCAACTTTCTATGATGAATTGTTAATGACATTTTCTGGCTGCGTAATAGCTCATCACTTAAATACCATAATGAAGTTAATTATTCCTCATTTGTGAACTTGGAGCATGTTTTCAATTGTTTGTCTTTTTTTCCCCCCTCCAATTTTTTGTAAATGAAATGAGACAATAAACCCTTCTACATTTCAGATTCTGTCCTTCAAATGTTGTTGTTGTTGCATGCCATTGAGTCGGTGCCAACTTATAGTGACCCTGTATAGGGTTTCTGAGGAGCAGCTGGTCGGTTTGAACTGCTGACCGTGAGGTTCACAGTCCCGTGCTGATCCCACAGAGTCACACCAGGAGTCCTTCCTTTGAATAGGCTTTTAGAAGTGGGACTGCTGAGTCAGAATAATTTTAAGGCTCCTGTTCTGTTGGCTAAAAGGTTGTAAAATGACGTTTTTTAAAGTCATAGTGTTCTTGATAGGGGATTGGTTAGTGCAAGGTAGCAGGCCCAAAATAAACTTGACGAGAAAACTGCAAAACAGTTGTTGTCTTGTTGAGTTGGTGATGACCAGGTGTCTGAGGACACGCATAGCAGCCTTGGAAAGGCCTGCCTCTTGAGTGACTAAGAGCTTTGGCTTTGAGAGTTGACCAGTCTGGATTCTTATCCTGGCTTCCCCACTTCTCAGCCATACTCCTTCAGACAAAGCTAGGTCTCTGGGTTAAGTTATCTAGAATCCTTACCTGATAGAGTTGTTGGGTGATTAAATGAATAATGCCAACAAAGTGACTGTCTTAGGATCTAAGTATGCAGTAAATGTAACTGGTTAGTTCAGTTGTGTGGTTTCTGTGCTTTGAATAATAAACCATATTGTCTTTTTCAGACTTTAGTTGCTGGTCTCACATCCAACAAGCCAGCAGACAAACTCCGTGCCTTGCCACTGTGGTTATCTTTACAATACTTGGGTCTTGATGGGATTGTGGAAAGAATAAAACATGCTTGTCAACTGGTGAGTAGAAACCTGATGTTTCAGTGAGCCACGCATACTCTGTAGCAAAAACAGGACCAGAAAAGTCCATCCAGTAATCCCAGTGCCTGGATTCACCACACCCTAAACAAACAGGTGGATTGCCCTGCACCTAGATGTTTCTTATTGGGAGTTCTGGGGGACTGCTGGACTTGTCCAAGGATTTGTGTCCTGATGAAATCAGACTGGAATGAATGCTAGTGTCAGCACGGGGTCAGAAAAGCCGTCACATGATGACAGTCAAGAAGTGGAGAAAGATGGAAACAGGGAGTCCCATATGACCGACTGATTGACTCTTGAGGGTGAGGGGATGGGAGGGGTAGGGGTTGATGATGGATTACATGTGTATTTTTAACAGCTGGCTTGGGTTCCCAAATTGAAAGGTTTGAGGACAGTGTGTGGGTTGGTTGGTAGGTAGGGACAGTTATAATCATCTGTCCATTCATTTTAGGTGTTTTAGTTGCATAACATATAATTATAATCGATTGCTACAAGTCGGAACCAACTCAGTGACAATAACAACATAATTAAAAAAATAAACGTATTTGTGCAGCTTGAGAGCTAAACGCCTTAAACTTAAGAGCATGATGTCACCTGTTTCCATCTGTGTTTTCTCATCTGTAAACGGGATGATAATATAACAGGAGATTGTTATGAGGATTTAATGAGTTAGTACATGCAAAATTTACAGTAGTGCTTGGTCATATAGTCAGTTATACAACTAGGTTTGATCTTTGTTTTAATATAATCTTGGGGAATTGGCCTTTTCTCAGGTGTCATTCTTACATTTAAGCAAAATCAGTATTTTTACATTTTGTTTCAGCAGCTTTAGTGTAAAAATACCTTTGGTTCACATTATTTTTACACTAAAGCTACATTGAACATTTATGCTCATAAGTTTAATTGGGCTGCTTGCTCGCATCTTGAGGTTTGGTTCTGCAGAAGCCCTATTGCCCTAGTAACTTAGTCAATTTGGAAAAGGTTCAGGCTCTCAAGGGAGAGATTTTCAATTCCCTTTGGCCTGTGGAGTGCAAGAAAATAACACTGACATGATCTACCAAGGCTTGCTCCACGACTTCGGCATCCCCTTCCCACAAACACTGGGGCGGGCGGGTCTCAAATACTCCAAGACTTGACTGATGGCTCTAATGCTGACACACCACTGCTGCAAACAGGCCCATGAAGACCGCATGTAAGGTTTGCAAATGGGGTTAGCTGTCTGTGTACATTCATGCCTTATAGTTCACACTGGAATTCCTGAGGGTATATATCAATGTTTTCCTTTTCTTTGCTCTCCTCCTCACCACCATGCCATCCTCATGGGGGCAGGGATCGAGCATTGCCTGAAGCACTTTGTGTGCATCAACTCCTGTGATCCCCACAACTTTGCTGTGAGGTCCACTGATAGCAACACATGACGAAGTCGTTCCCAGGAGATTCCATCCCATGTGCGGCGCTCAGTAAATACCTGCTGAATGAATGACTCCCTGTCCCCTGACATAGATGCTGTTATCCTCTCCCCCATAACAAGGATTTAATGACCTAATTGAGATGGGAGATGATGTTGATGTTAATGCTTAGAATGTTCTAAGTTCTGTTTCTAAGCATTTAATGTATAGTAGCTCTTTAAATCTCCACAGCATCCTTGTGAGGTAGACCTATTTTTTGTTGAGGGCCCTGAAGCCCAGGAAAATGAACTAACTTGTCCCAAATTGCAGCTAGTAAGTGGTGGATTAAGTCATTCACTCCTGAGCCTGCCAGGCAGGTAAATGGCAGAGCCAGGTTCTGAATCCAGGTGTGATGGACTCGGGCCACCCGTGCCCTTACCCTGACTCCTGTGCTGTCTCAGTTAGCTCTGAGCCTCCTCATTCTGTCCCTATTACTTGGTCTTACACACATTTGCTCTCAGTAGTTTTTGAATGAACAACTTAGGCTTTACTTAATGCTAATATGACATGCATATATGTCTTACTAGAAAAAGCTTTTCTTGATAAGATTGGCATTTATCTGCCTGAGATTCTTATTTGCAGACCTGAAAAGATGTTTATGAAAATTATTTTGTATTTTCTTGTGTCCATCTAATGAAGTGGTTTCTTATCATTTGCAGAGTCAACGGTTGCAGGAAAATTTGAAGAAAGTGGACCACATCAAAATCTTGGTATAGTATCTAATGTCATGTGATCTCGAAATAACTTTTTTAGTTAGGTGTGGTTCACAGCGATCCTGTATAAGATTTCTGAGGAGAAACTGATAGGTTTGAACTGCTGGTCTTGTGGTTAGCAATTCAGTGCCTGTCCTGCAGCGCCACACCAGGACTCCCAAAACTTTTAGCTGTAGAATGACGTTCTCCAGATTTGAGGCATTTAAGGGGAGATGTGGCAACTCCAGTCAAACCACATTCCAGGGAGGAGGATCATTCCTGAATTGATGACCTCAGAGAAGCATAGAAATCTGTACCGCCCAGTGTTTAATGAGCCTGCAGTACTTTTCTTCCTCGCCATTTGGAGTTCTCTTCTGCAAACCGTGTAGAATTGCTTAAAGGGCTTACCAACACCATCTTCTTGAAATGAAAAAAATCACTGTATCTCTCAAAATGCTTAGGGCAACTCTTTCTGGAATGCTTTGACATCAGTATTTCCTTTCTTGTGCATGAGCAGGAAAAGGAAAAGTCTGCATCTCTGCTCTTGTCTTCCCCTGGTATCTTCTCAAGTCCCTATCAGAGGTATTTCCTAGGGATAGTAAATAGGCAAGGACGCCTGTGGACCTGCCAGGGCTAGTGACAAAGAAGAGATATAAGTTAAGCAGTTAATCTCTCCGTGGTATTCACTAATAAGTTTTAGTTTTCATATACTGTCTTATTGAAGTGAATTGGTGTTAAATGCCATCAAGTTGGTTCCGATTCATGGTGACCCTGTGTAGGGTTTCTGAGGAGCAGCTGGTGACCTTGAACCACCGACCTTGAGGTAGAGTGCTTATCCTAGGTCACCACACCAGGCCTCATATATAAGTGAGATCATGTTTTCTAGGTTCATGTATGTTGTGGTGTGCATCAGGACTTCATTCCTCTTTATATCTGAATAATATTCCATTGTATGTATATGCAAGGGGACTGAATTAATTTCTCCATGTAGCCAGGAGTCCTGGGGGTACCGCTGCTAACGAAAAGGTCAGTGGTGTGAACCTCCCAGCTCCTCCACAAGAGAAAGACCTGATGGTCTGCTTTCGTAAAGATGACAGCCAAGACAACCCTGTGGCTCGCTTCTTCTCTGTCATGTGGGAGCACCGTGAATCCGAACCAACTCCATGGCACACACACAGTAACAACCTGTCGGTGTGTCTGTTCATCAGCTATTGGATAGTTTGGTGGTTCTCACCTTTTGGCTCCTGCAGCTAGTGCTATAAATGAAGCCGTGGACATTGTACACTTATGCTTGCTCCTGTTATGGCTTTTCAGTGTTTGGGGTGTACAGATTCTGATGTCAATAGGTTCTCTGGGTATGTCTATAACAATTCTGCAGGTACAGTTAAGTTTACAGGTGTTTGAGTAGGTTGGCAGTTTAGATTCACTCATTTTATTTCCACATTAGTACACAGTTAGGTGAAAGTCTAATACAGTCATTATTATACTGGAAAATCTCAAAATGCCTCTTTGAGACAGTTTGTATAGTTGATGTCTCTGCTGGCTATTAAGACTGTCTTTGGGTTTGTGCCATGGCCCCATGACCTATCTAAATGAGATTTTTTTAAAACAACAATAAGAAAAAAACCCTGCTGGAGACATTTTTAACCTGAAGATTCGTTATTTTTAAACCAACTATGCAAAATTTTAAAAAGCCTTTCCCTCATTTTCTTAGGTCTAAACCTTCTGGAATCACAGTTAGCTGTCTGAGCCCTGTCACGCCATAGTCCATCTCTCTCTCTCTGATGGTTTCCATCTCTTTATCTCTGTTGCCTTCTGGTTAGTTTTTTCCAGATCTGTCTTTGAGTTTCATAACTTCCTCTTCCCTCTAATCTGTTGTCTAGCCATTATTGCATTTTTAATTTCATAAGACTTTTTATTTCAAGATGTTTTCTTTAGTTCTTTTTAAGTTATTCTCTGTGTGTGTGCATGTGTTGTGTGAGAGTTTACACATCAAGTTAGATACTCACCTTGTTGTTGTTGTTATATGCCCTGGAGTCAGTTCTGACTCATAGCGACTCTGTACAGGGTTTCCGAGGCTGTAAATCTTTATGGGAACAGAAAGCCTCATCTTTCTCCCGCGGAACAGCTGGTAGTTTCAAACTGCTGATGCTAAGGTTCGCAGCCCGATTCGTAACCACTACGCTACCAGATACTCATCTTGTTGTTGTTGTTGTTAAGTGCCTTTGAGTCGGAGCCGACCCATAGCGACCCTGTACAGGGTTTCCGAGGGTGTAAATCCTTACGGGAGTAGAAAGCCTCATCTTTCTCCCACGGAGCGGCTGGTAGTTTTGAATCACTGACCTTAAGGTTCGCAGCCCGATTCATAACCACTACGCTACCAGAGCTACTCATCTAGCCGTTTTTATTTGTTCCGAGCCAGTGGTTACAGTTTCACAAAGTCTTAGCATTCCTATTATTTCTATTCTGGTCTGTTCCAGTCACCTGGCTTCCTTTTCCCTCCTTGCCTTCTCACCTTTGCTTTTGGCTAAATGTTGACCATTTGGTCTCATATAGTTAATAGTCTAAGGAAGCAAAGTACTTACAAGTGATGGTTTGTTTTATAAGCCAACCTGTTGTTTTAAACTGCTGACCTTGAGGTTAGCAGCCCCATTCGTAACCACTATACTATCAGAGCTCCATATATATATATATACATACATGCAAAGTCATTTGAACTGCAAGGTCCGTGTGCTTCACTCTCACCAGCTGCTCCTTGGAAACCCTGGGTCACTGTGGGTCTGAATTGACTCAATGGCACTTAACAACAATACATGATACATATGGTTATACACAGATAATCACATACATTTTTTGATTGTCTTTACTACTATTATAAATTGTTTATGTTCTGGCATTTACTAAAATGGTCCCTTTTTCTTGTGTACTTCGTAGTATCTTTGTTTACATTGGACTAGTTGTACTGACTTGACCCATATTTGGTATTGTCTTTCCCATCACTTAAAGTGTCTACTGTCAGAAGCTGATTCCTCTTACCCCCCCTCCTTCAGACCAACTTTGCAGTCCAGTGCATTAACTTACAGTGCTACACTGTACAAAATTTGCCTTGTTGTGATTGATTTATTTCAGTCAACATAATCTCTACATTCATGTTAAAAAACGTTTTGTAGATTCCTCACTGTTGCTTATAATTATGTAGTATTCCATTGTGTGCAGTTTCCAAAGTGCATTTTGTCATTTACCCATTGATGGACACTTGGTCTGTAGTCTGTTGGAGATGCTGCTGCAGTGAGCATAGGTATGCATTTGGCTGTCTGTGTCATTGAACTTAGCTCTCTAGAGTACTTACCTCGCAGAGTGGGGTTGCGGGATTTCTGGCTTTTTGAGCACGTGCCACACTGTTGTCTATAGTGGTTATACAACGCTACTACTCAAGTGTAAGACTTCCAATCCCCTTACAACCTTGCCAGCATTTGTTTTCTGCTCGTTTGTTTTTGTCATTGCCATTTTTGTAGGGATGAGATGATACTGCTTATTAGTTTTTATTTGCATCTCTCTGATGGTTAATGATCATTTTTTGTAAATGTCCTTTTAGTGAAGTGTCCATAACTTTTGTCCATTTTTCAAAATTTAATTGTCTTTTTGTTGTTGAAGTTTTCTGTATATTTTAGAGATTAGACCCTTACCAGTTATCAAGGATCAGCCACCTATAGACCCATGGATTTACTTCTGGGTTCCAATTCTCTTCCATTGGTCTATGCCAGCATTGAAGCAGTACCAGGCTGTTTTTATTACTGAGGGTGCATAGTAAGTTTGGAGATCAGGAAATGTAAGACCTCCTACTTTTTTGTTTTTAATATTACTTTAGCTGTTGCGGCCTCCTTCCTTTCCATATAAAGTTAAAGACTAGTTTTTCCGATTCATTAAAGAATGTTGTTGGGATTTTTATCACAGTTGCATTATATCCGTAAATTTTTGGGGGCAGTATTAACAATGAGAATGGACTGTTTTTCTATTTATATAGATCTTTTTTACAAAATTTGGAACATAGCTACCATAGAACACATATATGAAGAAGACTATAAAATATTACTGTAATATTTTATAGTCTTCTTCATATACGTGTCATATAAGGGTTTTTATGGTAGCTGGCTTCCAAATTTCTTGGTCTAAGCTGGTGAGTGCTCCCAGTGTTAATGGTAATTTGTTGAAACATATAAATCCTCGCCATGCCTGGATTCTTGTTTATGCAACGCTTCAATGTAGCTCAGACTTCTCCCTTCAGTATCAGTGGTTCTGGATCCTATGCTGCCTTGGGAACTGGTAAAATGTTCATTCTTTTTTGTACAGTAACGATATTTTTTCCATCATCTTTTGATATTTCCTGTGACATTCAATATTTTGCCCATAGAATCCTTCAGTATATTCAACTCGAGGCGTGAATTTTCCTTCAGTTTCATTCAGCATGAAAAGTATCGAGTGTGTTCTTCACTTTTGGTTTTCAAACTCTAGGTCTTTGCACATTTCACTGTAGTATTTTAGTTTGTCTTCTCATGCCATTCTTTCAAATTTTCAGTTCATCTCTTTTACTTTATTATTTTTTCCATTCACTTTAGCCACCCTACGTTCAAAATGAAGTTTAAAAGTCTCTTATGTCTCTATAGTTCAGGTGTGGCGCTGTGGGTTAATGATGGGCTAGACTACAAAGTTAGTTTGAACCGCACGATCAATGGCAGTTTAAAGTTCACCATCTGCTCCTCAGAAACCCTATACGGGGTCGCTATGGATTGGAACTCACTCAACAGCACTTACAACAACAACAACGTATCTATTTTGGTCTTTTATTACCACCACCACCCCCCCTTTTTTTTTTTTTTTTTTAAATAGCCTTTTACTTTTACTTTCTTCATGAGTGATGTCCCTTATGTCTTGCCATGACTGGTCTTTGAACGTAATGTTAGTGTTCAGTATGCCAAATCTGTTTTGACATAATCTATCTCTAAATTCAGGTGGAATATACTTAAGGTTGTATTCTCACTCTTAATGAGCGTGTTTTCATTTTTCTCAGCTTCCTGTTGAACTTGCATATGAGCAGTTACTAGTCTGTTCTGCAGTTGGCCTGTGGCCTTGTTCCCACTGATGATGTTGAACTTCTCCATCAATTTGATTCCTATGTTGTTATTAGGTGCCTTCGAGTTGGTTTTGACTGATAGCGACCCTGTGCACAACAGAATGAAACTCTGCCCGCTTGGGTGCCATCCTCCCATCTTCTGTCAGTTCATCGTACTTTTAATGTTTGTCACCAGCGTCATAACTCAAATTCTTCTATGGTCTTCCTTATTTATTGTCCAACTTTCACATACATTCCATGTTCTGATTATTAATGGATGATTGCAGCTGTTTCCATGTGTGTATTGTTTTTGTTGTTGGTTGTGACTCACACTGACCCTGTGCACAACAGAACCAAACCCTGCCTGGTCCTGCACCATCCTCACAGGCGTTAGAGCCCACTGCTGCTGCCACTGTGTTCATTCATCTCCCTAGGGGTCTTCCTCTTTTTTGCTGACCCTCCACTTTACCAAGCATGATTTCCTCCTCTAGGGACTGGTTCCTCCTGAGAACATGTCCAAAAAATGAGAGACGAAATCCTGCCCTCTTGCTTCTAAGGAAGAGAAGATTTGTTTGTTCTTTTGGCAGTCCGTGGTGGTGGTGGCTGTGTGCCACCGAGTCCATTCCAACTCATAGTGACCCTTTATAGGGCTTTCGAGGCTGTAAACCTGTACAGGACCATTTTGATTGCATGTTTGATCAATGTCCGACTTCGTAAGTTGGTAATAGTCTTGAGTTTTTTTGGTTTTGGTATGTGTTGAGTACATCAATTTGAATAATAATCGTTAACTGGTCTTCCTTCTTCTTCTTGTTAAGTGCTATCCAGTTGGTTCAGACTAATAGTGACCCTGTGTAGGGTTTCCGTGGAGCAGTTGATGGGTTTGAACCATCAACCTTGTGGTTAACAGTCCAGTTCTGATCCTACAGCGCCACAGCAGGACTCCAGTGGCTATTATCCTATCACTGACAGCATTGTACTTCAGGAATAGATTTTAAATGTTTGACAGTAAGTGAATGCAGCCATGTTCCTTGTCAGTTTAGCAGTCCTGTCTTAGTAAGACCATACGACTGTCCAGTTCCAAATCGCCAGGATTAGTCTATTTCAGGTCACCAGTGCCTTAGATATTGATCTTTATGTGTTCTATTTCATTTCTGATGACTCCGACTTTTCCCACATTCATATTTCCTACAGTCCACATTCAAATTATTAATGGATGTTTGCTGTGATTTCTTCTTTTTGAGTCAAGCTACATCAGAAAAAGAAAGTCCCAAAGGCTGTTTGACTCTGTCCACCTCATTAGGGTCTACTCCACGGGGGAGACAGTATTGAAGTGCCTGCCAACCTGATGGACTCATCTGGCACTGTGTCAGACAGACAGTGTTCTGCTGCTAGATACAGGATTTTGACTGACTTGTTGTTTTTATTTGAATTAATTTTACAGCTTTGGGAGTCTTTTACCACATAGGGCATCAAACCAAGTATTGAAGGAATTTGAATTGAATATTAGCTAGACCCAGAAATCGATGTATTCTGCTAGAACCAGAAATTTGCATAAGACACTCTGAACAGTATTTCTTTTGGAGCCCCACTGACACCGCAGTTAAGCACTTGACTGCTAAGTGAAAGCTTGGTAGTTTGAATCCACCAGTTGTTCCTCCAGAGGAAGACCTGGTGACCTGCTACCATAAAGATTGCTGCCTACAAACCCTCTGGGGCAGGTATACTCATCACATAGGGTTGTGTGAGTTGAAAACTCAACTCACTGATACCTAACAACAACACAGTATTTCTTATGCGCACTGACATTTGAGACCACTGATCTTAAAGAAACAAAAAACATGAAGACAATATTCGAAGGAGCTTCAGGAAGTTCATAGAAAATTTTAATTTCTTTTCATTCCATTTTTCCATGAACTCTTTGAAGCTCCCTCTTACTTAGAGAAATCATGGCACTCCAGATTCTGCTAATTTAACCAAGGAAAAGGGAATGGGTAGAGATTTTTGTTGTCTTTTTTTGTTCCTACTTGTTTGTGGGTTTATTTCATTCTATTCTGTTGTGTAACCTGTAACTTTAAACGTATTACTAGATTTGTTTATGGGAAACTAACATATCCTAACAAAGGAGATAAGAGATATGGGAAAGCACTTAGTACAGAGCTGGCTCAGTAAGTAATTGGCAGGTTTATATAAAAATCTTTCATGATACCTCACACACACAAACACACATATCTACATATACACACTGTAGTATAAACACAGGACTGAGAAACACAAGGTTGGTGGTTTGAACCCACCTGCCCCTCCACTGGGGACAGATGAGGCTTTTGCAGAGATTTAAAAGCTTCGGAAACCCACCCTGTAAGCTAGGGTTGCTAAGATTCAGAACCTACTCAGTGGTACTTTACTGCAACAACAACAAAGAAGGAAGTTGGCTTTCTTATGGTGGCCTTACTAATGATTCAGTCACAGTCTGCCTTGAAACAGCCTTGGTTTTGTAAATGGGATTGTTGACATTGTGACAGTAAAATTGTTGACTGCTTAGAGATCTACTTCCTAAAGGCACTCCCTGCAGCCCACCCCTCAGAGAAATTCCCCAGTCTTTCAGGAGTGTTGCTGCTCCCTTTGTGTCCTGACCCCAGGATGAAGCCAGTGACAGGCTTAGTGCAGAGTGATCTGAAGCAGTTAATGTTTCCATCTCTTTGAAACCCATTAATGATGGATTTGTCATTAAGTTATCAGATGCCTATCCTGAATACAAGTACTTCGTCCAAGATTTAGAAAATGCATGAATTCCATTGTAGACTGGGGTTGTTTACATTGCCAGCTGGACCCACATACTGAGAGCTTTAAAAGATGTTCCTTTTTTTTTTGCTCTGAGAAGACAAAAGTCCAGCCAGTCCTTGGGTCAGCATCATTTCTGGGATTCTTGAAAGCGTTGGTTCTCTTTGGCACCAATTCTATATTCCGTTTTGATTACCTTCTCTGATCCTTCTACATTGTTAATGTTGTTTTTGGTAAGTGCCATTGAGTTGGTTCCGAACCATAGTGATCCTGTATAGGGTTTCCAAGGAGCAGCTGGTGAGCTTGAACCACTGACCTTGCAATTCAAACAGCTTTGCAGTCTGGCGCATTAACCCACAGTGCCACACCACGATTGTTGATGTTGAATGCCGTCAAATTGATTTTCAACTCCGCAGTCCCTGTGACAAAGTGCGACTGCCCCACAGTGTTCTCTAGACTGTGCTCCTTAACTGGGGCACGTTGTCAGGGCTTTCTTCTGAGGTGGGGTCAAACACCAACCTTTCCGTTAGCATTATTCAATTTTCTTCCTGTTTTGTTGTTGTTGTTGTTGTTGTTAAGTGCCGTTGAGTCGGTTTCGACCCATAGCGACCCTGTACTTCCTGTTTTAGTGTCAGTGAATCTCGATAAAATTTTTAGTTTATGTTTAAAATCCAACAATGGACTCTTAGAACTGTTTCATAGTTACTTCTAAGACTTTTATTAAACCCTTGATTTTTGTTTCTCTAGCAACTAAAATTATCCTCTGGATGTTTTTATGTGTTTCTCACAAACAAAACTATAGTGTCTGTTTATCCAAATCACTGTGTGGGGAATTTCTCATGCTACTTGGTAATGTCAGATATCCATTTTTCAGGTGGAAGATGAACTCAGTTCCCCGGTAGTGGTGTTCCGATTTTTCCAGGAATCACCAGCCTTAGGTAGGTAATTTCAAAGAGATGCTTCTTTGTGTATTTTGTTTATAAGCTTGAAATGATTAACATACCTCAAGTTAGATAGTCCAAAATAGTTTTATTCTTCCTCAACTCTTCAGTCATCACTTGAGAAAAATGGAACAATTTTCGTAAGAACTTTAGTCTTTAACGTAACGTGTTGTTAGTCTTTTATTGGTCCTTTCTTTTGATTAGGCCTGTGGTTTCCAAGTGCCAGCTCTGGACTGGTGCTGGGATGACTGAAACAGAACCACTTGAAACACACTCTGCAAAGCCAATACTTCTCTTTCCTTTGCGTCAAACATGTCTCCCTGGCGCTCCTCGTGGCTCAACTATACACCCACCTTCTGTCAGGTCTAAAATGACTGTCTTTTGAAGGGGTTCACAGTGTTCATGGAAAAATTCCGTTTGCTTTTAATTCCATTTCCCCATGAATATTTTGAAGCCCCCTGTGCTATACTGGAGCCCCTGCCTTCTTTCATGACATTGGCAGTAATATAGAGTGATTTTATTTCTTCTTTATGGTCTGTTTCTTCTATTAAGATGTACATGGCTTCAAAAAGTTCATGGAAAAATTCCATTGTCCATGCATTTTCATTTTTCCCTGTAGTTTTTGAAGCCTTTTCATATACTCCAAGATGACGAAACCCTTGTCTGCCTTCTTTACAGTTTATCCCAAGGGCTTAGCACAGGCGTGAGGAAAGGGAGGAACGTCGTGAAGCCCTGTTTGGTGCTGGGTACTGAGTTACGTGGCACAGTGTTTAGTAGACTAGTTAACTGAAAACTTTGTGTTTTTTCTCTTTAGATTCCTTGAATGAAAACTTTAAGTTTTTAAATGACATTAAGAATTCTATTTGTGTGAATATGTTCAAGTATTATATTCTTCATGAGGAAAAAATGTGGAGATTTTGCACCCTCTGCTATACATTTGATTTCAGTAATATTTGAGAATGTTTCTCATGGGTTAATACTGGAATCTAAGGGAAATGGAATCGGAGGGTGTGTTGTTTGGGTGAGCTGTATTTCTTTGAGTGAATCCTTTTTCTGTGTTTTCTGGGGTCAGATCCAGGCCTGAAAGCTGTACCAATGCCCAACCTAACACCTTCAGCAGTCAGCCAGGAGAGGCTGTCCTGTGATGCCCTGAATCGCTGGGTAAGGGGATGGTCATGGGGTTTTCTCTGACATCCAGAGCATCCATCGTCATGTGACCATCAGAAAGCACCATGGTCTGGAGAGAACATTGTGTATGGGAAGTCAGGAAATGGTCATGAAGGCGGTGGGTCTTAGTCACATCTCTGCCTCATACCCTGCATGATCTCTGATAAGTCTTTTCAATTTAGTTGTCTCGGTTTGCCTGTCCTTACGATACAAGGCTGTAAAACGACACAGGAATTTATCACAGTGCAGCTGCTTGGGCATCCTGGTGAGCATTTGTTCTGTGGCTGTGTCAAAGGGCACACAGGCCACAGTGACCAGAACACCCATCAGCCTGCAGTGAGAATCAGAGGCTTCAAGTATCCACAGGCTTCTGACACCAGAGTCATACTTGTTGGATTTTAGCCTAAAGAGCTCATCATTAGTGTTCTAAACATTACTTCAGCAGTATTAATCTTAACAAAACTTTGCATGTGCCCAATCCAGAGATTTGGTGAATAAGTCACAGTATGTCTGTACAGTGGAGTTCAAAGCAGTCATTAAAAACGTACAGCTGAATATCTAGGGCACAGAAGTACAGGTAACTCAGCAGTGGGTAGACTTTCCCATTTTGTAATAATAAAACATATCCACCTCCCCCAACTCCCACTCGCCCCACTCCCACATAGAGAAGGCTTGGGAGGCAGTGTACCCACATGCCAACAGTAGGGTTCTCTGAGTGCTGCAATATGGGTAGTTTTATTTTGGTATTAATGTTTTAACTGTCCTTCCTAGAACTCGGATTTTTGTGTTTTGACTTTTTTTTTTTTTTAAGTAAGGAAAACTGCCAGAATTTTATTGTTTTTACTAAGAAACTTCCATGAATATTCAGAGAAAATCTAATGATGAAAGGAAAGCCCTCTCTTTCTGAGGGTGTCTGGGGCAGGACTGGAGGCCACAGGCCTCTGTTGGGGTGGGAGCTGCTCACCTGCCTATCCCCCCCACAGCTGGGAGAAGAGTTGAAGCAGTTGGTGCCGGCAAGCGGCCTTACCATTATGGAGCTGGAGACGGAGGGCGTGTGCATACGCTTCAGTCCACTGATGACGGCCGCAGGTGACTTGGGCTCCCTGCCTGGTGGGGCGTGTGCATGTGCATGCGTGCATGCAGCTGTGGGCATGCAGCTGTGGCTCTGCTACAGCCCAGCTGTTGGAGTGGATAAACATCCCCTTCTGGTATTTTGTTCATCAGGGAAACACAGGCTGACTGGTGCTTACTTAGTAATCTGGAATGAATAGTTTTCAGGTTTCTCACTATGTGCTCATCTAAGAGGTGGTGAAACCCATGTGAAACGAGTCACTATAGGTTGGCAGGCACGCCTCAGTAAGCCCGTGCTTACCTATGCTTATTGGGTGGTGGTATTGGAGAGTTGGAGGGCAGGGTTTCTCAGTACCCCACCTCAGCAGGCTCACTGGATCAGGTAACCGAAAGCACCCTTGTGGTGCAGTGGGGAGATGGTCATACCTTTAGTCCGCAAAACAGCCCTCAGCGCAGGGAGAAGTCTCTTGTCCTTCTCTTTGTCTCTGTAGCTCTTAGAGATCTCTCGTGCTTTCTCTCATCTCTTTCCTCTCCCTCCGTGTCTGTCTGCTCTCCCTAGCCCTAACCTGCGGGGTGGGGGAGGTCCTTATGTACTACTACAGAACAAAGGCGGCATCTTGCCAAACACACTCAAAAGCTATCTAGCAGTGCGACATCATTTTAATACGGCAGTAGCATAGCAATGGCTTAGCATTCCTTGGTTGGTTTCTGTTGGAACTACTAAGTCACCCCCTGGCTGGAAGGAGAGGTTCCCTGATCGGCTATAGGCACTCCCTGCTAGGGCCACCATCTGACCCAACCGTAGCCTACTCTATCCCTTTATAGACAGGCTCTTTATTTTGGTGCAGGATGTCGGTGGATTTGCCGTGTAGCACAGCTGCTTGGGAGTGGTACCAGGCTGGGTTCCTCTCTGTTTGCTCTTCCAGTGGGTCTCAGTCCTGACTGCACATCACAGTCACATGGAGGCTTAGCCATGCCCTCTGGATAGACTCCATTCATAGATCCTGGTGTCATTCATCTGGGGTGAAGCCAGTGCAACTGTAGCTTTCAAAGCCTCCTCGCTGATTCTTATTGTCACCAGAGGTCAGGGAACCACTGTTTGACCTTGCAGTGTAGCTATACCTGGGTTTTCATGACTGAAAATCCCCAGTCACTTCGTAACCATGGGACCTTGAGCATGGGTCTTGGTCTCCAAGCTTTCCCACGCTTTAAGAAATGGAGATTATTAATACTTCATTACTATTGTTGTTAAGTGCTGTCAAGTTGGTTCCGACTCATACCCACCCTCTATAGGGTTTCCAGGAGCGGCTGGTGGGTTTGAACAGCCAACCTTGTGGTTAGCAGTCCAGTACTTTTCCAACAGCACGTGTAGGCAGTACCTTATGTAGTGTCTGACACAGCACTGCAGTAGTGTAGACAGAAAAAGGATGAAGTCCAAATCAGTTGTGCTTTGTGAGATGAGGTAAATGTTGGGTACTTTCCACATAGTTGGAAAGCTTCTCAGTGACCTCAGTGTTAGAAAACATAGGTGGTGCTCATTTGTGCCGTGAAGGAAACATCACCATAAAGATGTTTGCTGGTCTCAGAGGGTCTTGTAGCACCTGTCCCTGCTGTGCAGTGTGACTCCCTGCCTGCCTTCCTGGAGGCCTCTTCTTGGAAAGGGGGCTGAGGACACTGTGTGGCAGTGAGCATTGACGCTTAAGACAGTGTGTGGTTGTGAAGTGCCACTGAGTCAGTTCCAACTCATAGCGACCCTGTATAGGGTTTTGAGGAACAGCTGGTGAGTTTGAAGTTCAAAGTGACTGTGTAGTCCAGTGCATTCTCCTGCAGCACCACACCAGGTCTCTTGTGTTTGAATTGAAGGGAGCAGCCATGCTGCCAAGCAGCCCTGAGACTTCCCAATCTCACCCCTTTTCCCCTGCCGATCCCCCACGCCCCCATGCCTCCCTTTCTTTCATTCATATTAATGTGAAGGCAGAGCCATGTGGGAGTCAGCTTCTGGTTAGCCTGTGACAGGATGTTTGTAATTTGGGGTTGTGCATTATATTAAATCGGAGGGGCAAATTCTACGATTTATCAAACATACGATTGTTTGGTATCTGAATTTAGCTGTTTTTTGTTTTCGGCTTCTCACCTCCAACTACTTGGATGTATGAGGGGTCTTCAAAACATTTGTGGAAAAATTCCATTATCTATTCCATTTTTTCACAGACTTTTTGAAGCTGTCACCTGAGACTTAGAGATTTTGCCCTTTCTGAGCGGAAGTGGGAACCCTGCTCTCTCATTTTTTATTTGTTCCTTCAGCATTTCTCATAGCATTCTGTGAACGCTGTCAGTTTTAGGAACTCAGAACGAGGATGTAGATCAGCTTGTAGCCTGCATAAAAAGCAAGCTGCCGGTCCTGACGTGTACACTACAGCTGAGAGAAGAGTTCAGGCAGGAAGTGGAAGGAACGGCTGGCCTCTTGTACGTGGATGACCCTAACTGGCCTGGAATCGGTGTTGTCAGGTAAAGTCTCAGCTCGAGAATCTCTTCCTATGTACAGAACAGGGCTGCGCCATTGTGTTAGCAAGCTGAGAACTGCAAAATGGACATGTGGAGCCATAGAATCACATGTCCAATGAAGTCTTTCTGGGCGTTCCAGAAAGCTCAGTACAGCAAGCACAGTGAGCCTGTGGCCCCTGATGGAAGGAATCACTGTCTGGAATGTCTCTCTGTCGGTCTCTGAGATAGTATCTGAGATAGTTACTGACAGAGCAGCAAGAAGTCTGTGAGTCTGTCCTTGGCTGCTTCCATCTTCTTCAGGAGGGGGCAGGTCTCCTGTATCTGTAGTGTTGCAAATGTGACTGCCAGACCTCAGCTCTTCCTGAATTTTAGGGACTAGAGACTTTGTCTTCCGTTGTTACATTCTTAGACTGGTCTTGTCTCCAGACACTGTTAGTGGCTCCATTGCTCTTTTGTCTCATTTTCCTGTTTTTCTATTCCGCCTAAATCTTATGCTTGAAGAAACATTTAATCTTTGTAGATGGACATACTATAGCTTGATAATTATTTATAGGTATGAACACGCTAATGATGATAAGAACAGTTTGAAATCCGATCCTGAAGGGGAAAAAATCCATGCTGGACTCCTGAAAAAATTAAATGAACTGGAATCTGACCTTACATTTAAAATGGGTAACTACTACTTTTATAAGTCAAGGGTGTTTTTTTGGAATAACATTGTCTAACTAGTTTAAAGGGAAATGGATTTTATCTCTTTAGAAAATAGTTTGCTGTCATTCTGGGTGGCGATGGACTGCTCTGTAGGGTCGGATATCTGCCTTCCCCATATACAGCCTTTTCCCAGCTTCCCCTTCCTTTATGAGAACGGGCTTGTCCTCTACCAACTCTCTGTGAAAACTTATTTCTCCCCTTCCTCTCTGAGGACACGCCTCCCCCCGCCCCCAAACACACCTCTTCATTCTCTTTGACACACGTCCCTTCCCTCCCTGCCCCCCTCTGAGGGCACGCCCCTTCCTGTCTCCTGGAAAGAGCCTCCTTTGTCCACAGTCAGACTTGTGTAAGAACAGAGGCCTGTGTTTGACTCAAGGGAACCAAGCCTCTCATTTCTTCCTTCAGGCCCTGAGTATAGAAGTATGAAGATCTGTGTTTACATTGGCATGGCGAGTGACGACGTCGATGTGTCCGAACTAGTGGAGACCATTTCAGTCACAGCCCGAGAAATTGAGGAAAACTCAAGGGTCTGTAAAACTCACCAGTGTTTCCTTCCACTTCTGAGTATTTCCAGCCAACCTGCTTCTCTAGGAAACGTCTGTCCTTCCTTTCCCTACAGATTGCACATGCTTCCTGGGAGCTAGGCACTATGCCAGCTGCAGGATTTAAGCTAGTCTAGTCCCTGCCCTCAGTGAGCTCACAAGCCAGTGAAGGAAAGAGACACACGTTACCAAGCAATGGTAACGTGGAAGAGAAGCTAGGGGTAACTGAGCTTTAAAGCTCATTCATCTCACCTAATAAAGGTCAAGAATATTGGAGCTGAATCCAGGAGGATGGGTGAGAAGTTCCAGGTAATGTCTGCTTACCAGCAGTAACAAACTTGCTTTTGTCAGCCACTTGGCATGGAGGATCAGACCACAAGGACATTCTTAACATTAGATGTCTGGCTCACTAGCCATCACTCAGACAGAAAAAGGACCCCAGCAGCACTACTGTGAGGGATTAGGAACATAGTCATAGTCACATGATCATTTTTGGTAAGGGTGAGCAGGCTGAAGGAGTCAGTGTATTTAGCCTTGGGTGGCTTACTTTCAAAAGTCCTTTCTAAACCCAGTTCTTTTTAGGCTTCATTTGCATAAATGTTGAGCAGCCTAGTTTCCGTCTGAGAAGCTGGATTCTGTGAAGAAGGATATGGCATCAGGATCGAAAGACGATTCATCAACAGCCCTGTGATACGCAGATGACACAGCCATGCTTACTGGAAGCCGACTTTGAAGTATCAAAGACTTGTCTTCAATATGGATTGAGCTTCTTGTAAAGAAAATCCTCACAGTTGGACTAATAACCATCATGATAAATGGAGAAAAGATTGAAGTTGCCAAAGACTTCATTGTGCTTGGTTCCACAGTTAACACTCATGGAAGCAGCCGTCAAGAAATCAAATGATGTATTTGCATTAGGCAAATCTGCTGTACAAGACCTCTGAAATGTTCAGGAGCAAAACTGTCACTTCGAGGATAAAGGTGCCCCTGAAGCAAGCTATGGTATTTTTTTTTTATATATATATATTTACCGTATATGCATGTGACAGTTGGACAGTGAATAAGGCAGACTACAGAAGAGTCAATGCATTGAGTTACGGTGTTGGTGAGGAACATTGAAAGTACCATGGACTGTCAGAGAACAAACATCTGATGGAAGAAGTACAGCCCTAATGCTCCTTTGATGACTACACTTGATCTCCTACTTTGGTCATAGCTGTCAGGAGGGACCAATGCCTGGAGAAGGACATCATGCTTGGTAGAGTGGAGGGACAGTGACAAAGAGGAAGAGCCCCAATGACATGGACTGGCACCAGGACAGCAGCACTTGATTCAAACATAACAATTGTGAGGCTGGCGCAGGCCTGGATAGGCTTTGGTTCTTATGTGCAGAGGGTTGCTATGAGTCAGACCCGACTCTACAGCCCCAACAACAGCAGCGGCGTTCAGATGATAGGTCTAATGCTCCTGCTCTGTCCCCTAGCGAATGAGCCTGCTCATCAAGGCATGTCTACTAGGTGTCCTTGAACACTTAAAAAAAACGTATAGTTTCATCTGGGGGCAGGCGTCTAAAAACAACCCCAGCGCTAAGTCTGTAGTTCTTGTAGACCACTAGATGACTCATGCCTTTCTTGGTCTTCACACAGCTTCTGGAAAATATGACTGAAGTCGTTCGGAAAGGGATTCTGGAGGCCCAGGTTCAACTGCAAAAGGCCAATGAGGAACGCCTTCTGGAAGAGGTGAGCCTGCAGATTGGATCAGACCTGGCACTTGGCTGGAGGCCGAGGTGCCCGGATGACCGGGAACACTGCTGTCTTTCAGGGAGTGCTACGACAGATCCCTGTGGTAGGATCCGTGCTGAACTGGTTTTCTCCAGTACAAGCTTCACAAAAAGGAAGAACCTTTAACTTAACAGCAGGTATGGCTGATAAAAAGATCATGAACTGAGTTCTGACCAAATACCCATGGATCCCAGTATTCCTAATTACTGGGAAGCCTTTCCCAGTTCCATTCCTGATCAGTGTCAGGATCCCACACAGACGAGACTTGTTGGCCTGACTACTGAAAAGTGTCAGAGCAGATACCCACTTCTGCAGCCCAGAGCTGGCTCTTCCTTGAATTCACAAGCAGCATGTTCATTCAGCTGTTAGATCTCAGCAGGCGTGTCTCGTTGTTTGGGTGTGGTTTTCCTCAGCAGAGGGCTGCCTTGAAAAGATTTCATGAGCACTGAAATGTTTTATTTGAAACCCAGCAAATTAACTAAGTTGCTGGGGCCTTAGAGGAGGGGATGTCAATCTACTTAACTCTTGTCTTTGGTGTTCTATCAGGATCATTTCTTAAAGGTGAGGGCCCTCACGCTATTCCTTCCTTAGAAAATGCTGACTACACTGTTGGAAAACAAAAAACAAATCTGATTTCTTATCGGCTGAACCTCAGTCTTTGGCCAAGAGGCATCTGCTTCTTCCCATCGGACCTGCCCCCCTAGGCTCAAGATTCGTGTGTGTGCAAGGTGGATGCAGGGCTGGGGCTCACGAGCCCAGTGGAGGTGGCTGTCCGGGATCCTGGCAAAGCTCAGCCATCAGCAACTGAGCAGCTACCACCCAGTCCACCCCTTTCTTTCCTGGCAGGTTCTCTGGAGTCCACTGAACACACATATGTCTCCAAAGTACAAGGTACAGGAGTGACGCCGCCTCCAACCCCCTCAGGCACTCGCCCTAAACAGAGACTTCCAGGTATGTGAATGAACACAGGTAAAAACAGTTCTTGGGAAAAGAGACCTTGGCATCACGTTATGCAGCCCCCAACAGCCTTGTCCAAGTTTGCTGTTAACATGTACTCCCTTTGTAAACCCAAATCCCTGTTCCTCTTCATTTCATCCCCGTCACCAGTTTCTCTAAGTAGCTGAGAGGGAGGTGACATCACATTACTCTGGTGTCACTCGCCTGAGCTTTTCTGAGGGTTGCCTCAAGTTCCCCGCCTTGGGGTACGTGAGTGTACAGATAGCCGCATTTTTCTATCTCCACCTTCTGAAAGATTTTAGCGCCAGTGATGCTAGCATTTAGGTGGCGGCAGATAGAATTAGACAAAGTAATGGCTGGTGCAGAAAGCTGTTTTTGCCACCAGTGTTCTTTCTCAAGCTTTCAGCTGCTCCCCCGATCTTCCTTTAGGCCAGAAACCATTCAGAAGGTCCCTCCGAGGCTCAGATGCCATGAGCGAGACAAGCTCAGTCAGCCATGTGGAAGACTTAGAGAAGATGGAGCAGCTGTCCACTGGGCTGGAGCAAGACGCCCCTGGGGCTCGCAGCCCTCAGGAAGCGGAGCAGGGGGAGGCCCAGCACCTGAGCGCTGACGGCTCCCAGGTAGAAGAACCAGAGAACTTAAGATAAGAGTCAGTGTTGGGCTTGAGACTGTTCTGAAGCTGGTTTCAGGGAAGATGAAGTTACATTGAAAATGTGAAGTGTGCCACACCCTAATACAGTAGAATGACTGTTATTTGTGCTTTCACAGATTTTTGCACAAACCTGTATGCAAAAGGCAGCTTTCTAGCTGGGCAACTGACGTGTTTAATTTTATGTGGATGGAGAACAACCCACAACTATTGTTTCCATCCTACCCGACTGTACTAATACCTTTTCCCTACTCAGTTACCCATACATAATTCTTTCTATTCACACACGCCACTTAAAATTTCAAGTGCCTGCCACTTGGAACACTTGTGCTTTTTTCTGACTGAAGCTCAGTGGGAGCTCTCAGCTCTCACATCCTGACTTTCTGGTAAGATGGCTGCTGTGGCAACTCCCCTGGTTCTCTGCTGGACTCCGGCACAGGAGAAACCCAGCCCCACCAAGGCTTTTGCCACCTGTTTTTGGTTGGATCAAGTTGCACTATAGAGCCAGGTTGTGTTTGGCTTCCTGGAGAACGGGCTTTATAGTAGGATTGTAAATGAGTGTCCGAAGCCCCTTCCACCTTCCCTACCTGCTGCTTTTCCTGGAGACTGTGTCCACTCACGTAGCACTCTGGGAAGTGACCGTCCTCTGGGTCACCACATCCATTTCTCTTTAGATACGACTTGTAAACAAACACACAGACCTATCTAGTTAAAGCAGCGTAGTCTCTTCCTGACCGTTATATATATATATATATATCTGTATATATATGTATGTGTAGCTGTATATTTTTAAATACTGGTAAAGCTTTTAAATTGGCACGGAAGTACAGACTGTGCTCATTTTCATGGTTAATTCCTGAAAACCTGATGGATGCCACCGTAAGAGCCTGACACTGGACACACACAGGGGAACCCCTGGACTAAGTGTCCACTCTGAAGTCAGTTCTGAAGCTGCTGGAGCATCTGTTCCGTTCGCAGCTCAGCACTTTTCACTCAACTAAGAAACATGAACCAGAAAAGTCATCTTTCTCAGTCTTACCAAGCCAGACTGCTAAGGAGGTCACTGGAAGGAAGTTACTGCCCATTTCTCCCCATGCAGAAGTGCTGGCCACATCCTTTTACTGAGCAGCGGCTCTGTAGTCTGTCAGCCACGTCACGTACGTCCTGGCCCCTGTGCCTCTTCCGTCCAGCAGGCAGCCTATGGGAGAGAGTTGGGGCATCTGGGGCATCACACTGGTGGGTGGGTGATGGCTTTGGAGCCTTAGTTAGACCACATGAATGAAGCCTTGGCTTTGATGAGATTCCTGGCATTTGGCACTCGTCCAAGTGCAGCCTTTCTTTATTGTTTCGGTGCAGATGATTCAAGTCTTCCCTTTTTATTTCGGGCAATGGCATATATAGTAGGTAAAATGGGAGAGGAGCAAATTATCACCTCTAACAAGATAAATTTTTAAATGTTTTTATATTTGAAATTGTTACATTCGTTTTGCTGAAACAAAATTTCACCCTTGAGATATTTGAATGTTGGTTTCAATAAAGGTTCTTGAAATTGTTCCCTACGAGTTCAGATCAGTTCATCAATCTTACCTCTGATTCGGCATCATGACTTTTTGACCCTTGTGGTAGGTATGTTTTCATTTGACTTCCCTTTGGATACCAACTTCAAAAAATGAAAAAGGTTTAAAAAAAAAAAAGCACACTAGGTCATAACCACAATGAAGGCATCTAAAAGAAGAGATTTTCTCTGTGGCTTATACAACTCAGAGACTCCATGTAACCTCCTAGTGGATGGTCTCAGACTTAGAATTATACTGGAGAACGGTCAAGCGCATCACTTCTGAATCTTAGACTTAGAATTATACTGGAGAACGGTCAAGCGCATCACTTCTGAATCTTTCATCTTATTTATCTAGAAATATGTTCCTTTTGGAGAAAGCAGATAGAAAAGACCTGTGAGATTTATATATTCTCACTGACTTTTACTGTCTTAAATATTTTCCTCACAAACTCAACTACATTTCCTGTATACACTAATTCAGCACAGAAGAGGAAATACTTACCTCAGTGTCTGAAACAGAACAGGGAGTCTGCCAGCTGCTTCTCTGCCACTTCTCAGTCAAGCACAAAGGAAATCTAAACAAACACCTTTGCCAAAATAACATTTTATTTTGAAAGTCATTTGAAAGACACTGAAATGTATGAAGACTTAGGACACAGGTGTGTCAATCCTAAGTTCACATCCCTCCTACCTCACAGTGGTCTCTATCATGCCCCTAAGTTGCCTTCTGTGGTAACTCCTGGTTTTAGCTTCAACAGCTTTTTTCCCAGATGCCATTGTCATTTTTTTTGTAGAGCAGAGCTTTGTTTCCAGGAAACAACTTGCTAGTTGGAGATGGGTATTTTTTTAAAAACATCAAGGTCGATCTGATATGTTCAACGAAGTGGGGGGGCTCAGCCAGAGGTGATGTGGAAAGGTTCTGGAAAACAAAAGAAGCACCTTGCTCTCCTTCCCTATTTTGATAGAGTTGTCAGAGTACCTTTGTGTTCTTTAGACATTGAGTAAATACTCTAGATATGTTTATATATAGAATGTAAAAGGACATAAAAAATGAGGGGCTGTGTTAATGAGAAACAGCAGTTGGTTACTTATGTTCTTCACGTGTAGATTTTAAACCAGAACATTAGTTCTTAATTGATAAGTTAGTTGATGAAGTTAAATGGGGTCTGCCAGTGGCATCCTAAAAATAAATACGGTTGCTGAAGGAAAAGCAGCTATTGTTCTAGCCTAAACCTTTTTTTTCTTACAGATGAAGAAACCAGGGCCCTGAGAGTTAAGACTTGCCCAACCGTAAATTCTCACCTCTAGTATTTGCTTATCATCTTGCAGCAGCCAGAAATCCACATGCGGAAATGGCGTCCAGGAGTATGGCCCTATGCGAAGTTGTTCTGTCTTTGCATCGTAAATACTAATCATCTGAAAGAAAAAAACATTTCAAGCATAGAATTTAAGGGAGGTTACCACTTCTCAAACCCTGCCAGTGTAGGCTATTTTGTAAGGTGTTTATCTGGAAATCACAGGCTTAAGAAATATTGTCTCACATAATTAACAAACGCTGCCACTTCACTAATGTATCTGCTACTGCACTTTGTAGGTGACGACACGGATTTGTTTATAGTTCTTAAGACCATGGTGCAGGAAGACGGCATTCTGAGGCACAGAGCCCACGGTCCCCAATCCAGGAAGCCTCAGGCTGGGCCGCAACCCTGCCTGCTGTCTGACTAAAGTCCTGTCCCTCATCGTGACATAAACACTGCATCATGACTGTCAGGCCCCCTTCCCTTGGATGGGCAGTAAATTTCCAGAAAGCTGTTGACAAATGATCAATTCCCTGAATGCCCACATTTGCCAATCGTCTCTTTTAACCTTACCACCAATGTTCAATTTTGAGTTTTGAGATGCAAATATATTCTTTTGAATACTAATGACATTACAGTTATTATGCTACTTGAGAAATTACAAATGGAATCCTGAGAACATTAAAGGGGTAACAAAACAAATCTCGAGTTCAGACATGGTTTTCAGTGGAAATGTCAGCATTTCCTAAAAGCCTCCTTTGGGGTGCTCTGAGTACCATTTCTACTCTTCCACAGCTGAAGCATTTGAAGGAGTTCCTTCACCCATTCTCAAGTGGCACGTAAGGGTCTTTTCAAGGAGCAATTGGGGGTCTTTATGTCTAGCTTTTAGAATAAAAAATAATTAGCCTTAGGTTTTTATTGCTAGCTTCTAAAATTGGAATTCTTTCCCACTTAAGAAGTTTATCCTAAGGAAATCTGAGTTTTAAATTTAATGTGGTCATTCTTTGAGGTTCAATGAACCAACCAGTCAAGTAAACTGGTGTTTAGTGATGTCATCCTGAGGGGGACAGCTCTCCCCACTCATTACCCCCTCCTTCTGGTCTCTTTACTCGTAATGTAAAAGGAGTTTATTCTCTTCGGACCTGGGTGCTATGGGTTCATACGTGCCTCTCCCTATTCTGAGTCCTGATGTACCATTGTGGGTTCATGCACTGGACTTCGATGTTGGTGGTTCAAGCTCACCAGCCACTCCTCGGAAACCCCATACAGGGCTGCTGAGTCTGAAGCGACTTAAAAACATGTCTTGGCAGAGAACAGGGGTCCTGAGTTTATACTCAAGACATTCATTACTCTTCTGTCTTTCTGTATGTTGGGAGTGGGCGTGTCCCTGGTGATATGTCCACCTTCAAAGTAGCAGATGTCAATTTCTCATTTCCAAGGGCTGTCAAACCTTGAAGTCTTCCTCCCTCCCTCTCTCATAAACCCATCACACTGAGATGATTTCAAACTCACTGGTCCTCCTGTCAGGATGCGCGCAGCACGCAGCTCCTCCTCTGGGCCTCGGTCCTGAAAGGAGGCTCTGTAAATCTCGGCAGTTTTAATGTTGACAGCTGTGAGGGAGGGGGGACACACACAGGGCTGTGAATCTGCAAAACTGCCATGTGAAATTTGCACAGTCTGACCTTTCTAGCACCATCCATAAAAGACAAGATCTGGATACAGCCAAGTCTCCCTCCAAGAGAGAGAAGAATGGAGACTAAACAAAATAGCTCAAGCATCTTCAGCTTCCCCCTCAGAAAAGGAAGCTTTTCAGCCAGGTACCTCACTGTGGGCAGTTGTTTGGGGCTGTTAGCCTCACAACTCCCCTTCCTGGGGCCCGGGCCAGAGGCTCCCTCGTCAGCCCTGTAACCATATTGTCTAGCTGGGGATTGGAGGGTGGCCTGGGTCATGGCAAAAAGCTGGCTTGATGTTTTATGACGTTGTATTCCAGACACATAAAAAGTTAGAATAAAGACTGAGCAAATCACAAGATGGGTGAGTTAAACCCACCAGCCACTACACCACAGAAAAAAGCTGGGGCTACCTGCTCCTGTAAATATGGACGGCCTCGGAAACCCTAAAAAGCAGTTTCTCCGTCCCCTACTGGGGAGCTGTGGGTTGGATTCTACTTAGGGGCAGTGGCTGAGTTTGGTTTGGGGGTTGAGCACCTACTACAGCTGCCATAGGTGAGTGGCCGGTTGGTCATAGGTGGTTTTTTTCGCCTGCTTGTTTACACTGTTTTCTAGGATCTTGGTCTTCAATCAAAATTTTACTTCAATCAAAAATAGGTTCTCTACGTAGAAAAAGATTCAAAGGCACCACTCCATCCCCCTTGGAGCCTTGGTAGAGAGATGCACCCCTGGCTTTCAGAGGGGAGCCGAGTCTGCCTACTACCTTGTTCTCTCGCCAGGGCCCTAGATGTGGACGGTATTTTGTACCAAAGGTAAGCTGGGGACCCGAGGTCTCAGCAAATACAGACGAGATACAATTCGAACTAAAGTCTGTAGTATGCCAACAGCAGTGGGGACCAGGGTTTTGCTAAAGTCACTTTAACCCGTGCCTGCTTTACTATCATGTAACCAACCTTCAACCCCCAAATAAACATCCCAACTTACCGATGCCATAAATGATTGGAAAATGGTTTTCATTTTCTTCCCGGTCATTTAATTCTAACAAAATAAAAAAATTTTTTAGATACAGCTTATGAATGACATCAAAGAACTGTTTTCACTTTGTATAAGAAAGGCTAAGAAGGAACCCCAGCCAAAAAAGGGGCTGGGGGAGAGGGGGCAAGTAAAACAGATGGGACTGTGTTTCAGTGGTGGGGCAGTGGATTCCTATTGAAAGCCAGCTCCTTGTAGAACTAGTGCAGTCGGCCATGCCAGGTGCCTGCTCCAATGGGAGCCTCAATCCTTTCTTCTCAGGAAGGAAATAGACCAGTGTGTGAACTGAAGTTTGGATGGGATTTGGATACGGAGAGAGGTGAGGCCATTCCAACAGCAGGCAGCAGGGAAAAGCCGGCAAAATGCCAACCAACTCTGTCTCTGCCTCCGGGGGTGGGGGGCAGGGGGGCGGCACCAAAGCTGCCTGCAGATGACTGCTTTGTGTTAGGAGAGATGCATGATTTACCTGTCACACACAGCGTTACTAAGTGAACGTCTTCTTTCTGTCGGTCAAATTCACCTGCAATTAGAATTTTAAAACTGGATGTCAGACAGTACCTTTAATTAGCAGAACATAGACTGCGCAAGTCGAGGGGCAGTGGGAGCAAAGCCCCCCACCCTTTGGGCCACAAGCCAGCCCCTGTCTCTCGGAGCCATACTAGCCGGGAATACACGTTCTTGGCCTTAAGCCCAAAGGAAACAGAGAAGTGTGGGGAGGGATAAATGGATCTATCACACAAGATATTTACTCTTTTCCTAGGGAATTTAATCCACCCCCCCCCCAACGACTAATTAGAGTTGTAAAAAGCTGGGTCACTGTAAAAAACAAATGACATCAGAGACAACAGTCACCTCACACTGTGGGGACAAACGACTATCCTGTTTGATTGGGTGCCGAGGGCCTCAAAAAGTGCATGGAAAAATTCCAAGATCTTTTCATCCCATTTTTTCAACAACTTTTTGAAGCCCTCCCTACACCCATGCATAAGCATTTTCTGTGTAATGAAAACTGCTTTAATGATTCCGTAACCATTCTCCTAGTGACGAGGACTATTAGATCGTTCTTTAGTATAAATGATGTTCTCCTGCTCATCTGTAAGGAGCTCTGCTAGTATAGTGGTTCCCAGTCGAGCTGCAAACCTCAAGGTCAGCAGTTTGAAACTACCAGTTGTTCTGTAGGAGGAAGATGAGGTTTTCTGCTCCTGTGAACATTTACAGTCTCAGAAACCCTATGCAGGGCGGCGATGATTCCACAGCACACCACCACCACCCACCATCTGTGGACATAAATCTGTGCACACACTCCAGAGTTGTAACTGAATAGGTTCCTGAAAGGGGAACTCCACAGGGTTAAAGGGTATGACCTAGGCCACACTGCCAAATCACTTGACAGTTGCACTGATTGATATTCCAGCACCTGGTGCAGTGGTGGGGGTGTGGCGGGGAACCTACCTCACTGCCTCTGGGCTAACACCCAGCATTCTCAGTCTTTTTGGAAACTGTTGACAAATTTAATAGGAAAAAAATGGTATCAAAGTTCTTTTCATTTCCTGCAACAGATTAAAATGGGCATTTCTGCTAGGAGGAGGTGATGGCCGTGTGCTGTAGAGTTGATTTTGACTCATAGTGACCCTGTGTAGGGTTTCGGAGGCTCATCTTTCTCCCTCAGAAGTGCTGACCTGGCAGTGAGCAGCAACAGGGCCCCTTGCCAGGAGAGTGGCTCTATTTGATGTGATTCAGAGCCTTTACTATTTCATCACCGATGGATCAGATGCGATCCAGGCACCCTTGTCCCACCCCAGCAGCCCTCGGCAGGCCAGGCAGCCCTGAGGCTGAGATGCTGATCGGAGAGACGCTCCCTTAGGAGGTCTGCCCCCCTTAGGTTTACACTCATTGGGGTTTTTATCCAGTAAAACCACATAAACCTCTTGATCACATTTAGAGGGAAGAGAGTGAACTTACTGAGAAGTTGGTGAGTGAGTTTCTGTGAGAGCTGCCGGTCGTCACTGAAGCCGCCCACAAGGTGCACTTCCAGCCTGGCAAAGAGGGGACGATGATCAGAGGGCGGCACGCCACGTGGGCAGTGTGCACTGCTTGTGCAGCATGTCCTCATGCCCCAGCCGACACACAACGTGCTGGTGGGACGCTAGGTGCATGGGTGAGGCTGTCGGAGGGAGGCCAGCTCTTGGGGATCCTGCCCAGGGGCCCTGAAGACAGAGGGTTCTGGATCCCCCAGAGGATGCTTCCAAAGGCCTCCTAAGTCTCTGCTTCAGAGGGATGGGGTATAACTGAGACAGGGAGGAACTGCACGCTGCATGAGAGCTGGTCTCACAGGTGCTCCCGGTGTCTCAGTGAAGTACGATCACTGGCCCAATTACAGGCCAGAAGACGCCGGGGCTGCTACAGCTCAGGCTGATGCTTCTGCACCAAGAGTGGGCTCCCTTAACTGTTATCTTCATGAGATGGGCAAAAATGGAGTTAAATCATTCCTCTGCAAAATCCCACCCACTGGAGACAGTTAAAAAGCCACATTTGGTTTAACCCTGTGTTCCCCACACTCACTTATCTATACCCTCGACCACCCTGGGTCCAAAAACTTAATGCCCTTGGCTGGAGGCTGCAGGTTCAGGTCTACCCAGAGGGACCTCCAAAGAAAGGCCTAAGCATCTACTTTCCTGCCCCCTACTGCTCCCCTTACCCCTGAAAAAGCAGTCACAAGAAATCCTACGGAGCACCAGTCTTAACTGATCCACATGGGATCCCTTTGTGTTGGAATGGACTCGATGGTAACTGGTGGGTCAGTTGGCTACAGTTTGTTTATGATGCTCCTTGCATCAGACTACAAAGGGGCTTCAAAAAGTTCATGGGAAAATGGAATGAAAAGATAACGTCTGTTTTCCACAAACTGAGTGAAGTTTTATAGAGCAGATGGTCAGTTTCACACTCAACAAATGATCCACTTGGTTTAACAATCCCTGAGCGTAACATCACGGATCCTGCCTCCTCCACGTGGTTCTTGTTTCCAGTCAGCCGTCTAGATTCTGTTCTTGGTTAACGCTGCCCTTTAGATCTCTGATGGTTGCTGTCCCCCGGTCTACTGCTTGGCTGAAAGTTGAGTCACGAGGGTGACTTCGTTTCCAGACCTAGTCTTCTTAGGAGATTGCATTTACTTCCAGATTTGTCTCTGACTCAATCTAGGACCTTCTAATGTGAGCCTTTTCAGAGCAGCTGGTAGTAATGGCCAGACACCACCTAGTTCTGCTGGCCTCGGGGTCTTGGAGACTGATGTCCACGTGGTCCACTAGTGCACTGAGCTAACTGTTTCCAAGCATCTTCGATACCATCACTCATCTTTCCTCCAGACAGCGAGAGACCAATTGTTGTACCTTCGATGGTGATTTACTACTCACCAAAGTAGGATGCAGAACACTGTCTTTGTGGACTATGCTTTGCCAGTTGACCATGGTGTCCCCCAGGACTATGGTCCTAAGCCCCCAGGAACTCCCTCCATCGAGATGTTTAGTTATATTGAAGTTTTCATAACGCTGCTTGTAACAAAGGTAAACACCCTCTGTCAAACCTTTCTACCTGGGGGGGCTACTCCCCCCTCTGCCCTGCTCTTTCATCATAGCTGTGTGCCTCACGCCCACACTGGGAGCCTGCGGGTCTGTCCAGGCATCTGTTTGTACGTTACTGTTGTAGGATTGGTGGTTGGGGAGCTAAGTGTTACCCAGTTGCCTCCGACTCAGTGACCCTGGATAGCGTTTCCAAGGAGTAGCTGGTGGGCTTAAGTCACCAACCTTGTGGTTGGTAGTCCAGCACCACACCAAAAGTCCTATTGCAGGACGCCCCACCTTTGCTCACTGCTATAGCCTGTAAGTTTGTGCTCATAGCACACATTCAACGAATACTTGCTGGCTGAACAGATGAAGGACTGAAGAGATACTACAGCTGAGGTATCACAGCGTGGAAGTCTTGAAGTTATTTACTGAGAATAAGCCGCCCCTTCCCTTTAAGATCCAGCACTGTTTCCTAGCCTGTGCCCATCTCCCGTACGTACATCCACCAGTAACTGCTGATCAAGTGCCAATGCCAATGCCACACCTGGCTCTGCTCGAAGCAGGCAGATGAGATGCTGCGGCGCTGACATACTGTGTGGCCACAACAGCTCTACACAGCCGTACAAGGGCCCAACAAAGCCGAGTCACGCAGCTCACCTTCCACACTGAGTGTAATCGGAAAAGGACTTTACGGCGTTCATGATCAAGGGGACCTCGGCTTTGGTGTCGGTTCCATCACAATGTGTCAAGCAGGTAGCCCCATTACCTGAAGAACAAGGGTGAAATGACTCATGTTATTCCTGATGAGAACCCAGGACACAAACCAAGTCTACTTCTGTCCACTCGGAATGCCTCACTTTTGAGAATCCTGTAAGAAAAAAACAACAGAAGTAATTGTGCTGCCCAGCCAACCCATTCTGGCCAGGGCAACGGAGAGACTGCGCAGTCTAGAAAGAAGGTAGGTGAGGTCATGTTTCCAATAGGACACCAGAAAGGTCAACTCAAGAAATGACATGGTCCCAACTATGGGGCCGGTTGAAGCAATGCTTTCCTTCAGCTCGCTCATCATACCTGTGTGCCTCAGGACCACAATGTGACAAGTGGTAGCATCATCAGAACCCAGAACGGAGATGGAGCCTGTTCAAAAAAGACAAAAAATAAAAACTCCAGTCGCCCAATCGCCTTGTGTGAGCATGCCCAATGCACTGCTTCCTAACCTACCATCCTTTGGGGAGGTCACTGCAAGCTCTCTTTGCTGAACATACAGCAGGCCCTGGGGTCCCACTTGTTGAACACACTGACCTCTGAGAAGTCTGGCTCTTTCCTGTTCAATTAAAAAAAAAAAAAAAAAAATAGTGACGTAAATTAGTGAGGACTGACTGACTAGCGGTGGAGGGAGCCCCAGCCCCGCTAGGTAGTCTGTTGGAGGTGGGTGTATGAGTTGACAGGCTACAATAAAAGGCAGCTCATTTGGAGCAATGCAAAGAAAACAATGGTTAGGGCTTTTTACCTAAAAAACATGGGAGAAAGCTGAGACTTTTAGTGGTTAAGAATCAGGCTATGAATCGCAAGGTCAGCAGTTCGAAACTACCAGCTGCTCCACGAATGAAAGGTGAGGCTTTCTGCTCCCGTAGATTTATAGCCTTGGAAACCCTGTACAGGGTCGCTATGGGTTGGAACCGACTTGATGGCACATAACAACAACAACAAAGATTTACAAAAGCATCGGAAACCCTAGAAAGGCTCGCTGTGGGTTGGAACCAACTTGGCGGCACCCAGTCACTGCCACCTATAAAACAAGACTTTTTGCGAATATGGGCTGAATGATTACCATGTCTTCATTAAAGAGTACTGCAGTAAAGAGGATCAGTTTGTATGGGGACGGGGACGGGGACTCAGAAACCACATCCTTCTTTAAAGAGAAGTTGAGGACACTTCCTACCTGCTACTCTCCCTGTCCTGGTATTTCCACTTCTGCAAATCTGTGCAAAGGAAATAACCCAACATGGTGTTTCATCAGTGGGTTATTTGGAAAGAAAAAAGCTGGAGTTTTTTGATTGAAAAAAAAAGCAGAAAAAATAAGTCAATGTTGCTAAACTAACTGTTTGCACAGTAATGTCCAATGAAAAATCTGGGGAAAACATTTTTGAAATGTTAACTGAAAAGCTAGATTTCTGTGGGTTTGAGTGCCACTAGGTCGATGTCTGACTCAGTGATTCCATGTGAATCGACCTGCCCCCAATCCCAGAAGCAAAATACAAAACTGTCATTAAAAAAAAAAAGGACACAAGAGGAAACCTAGAGCCAGGGGACCTGGAGGAAGGCAGACTCTCCAGTGAGTAGTATTCAATCTGTCTAGGCAGAGCTGATGAAGTGAAATGTCTCTTGTGATACAATAGTGAATAATTGCTATCAGGACTGATTGTGAGGGTCGGAAATGTAAAGGTAGACATTTTGTAGCAAAAGGAGGGGAGTGGTTGACTTTGCAGTCCAGGAACGGAGGGTCCTGGGACCATCAAGGGAGAAGAGCAGAGAGAGGGAACTACCCAGAGAAGCAGTGATGCCTGAAATGGAGCCAGAGACGATCACATAGAGCGATGGAGCATCTAGGGACTGGGTGGGGGGAGTATAGGGGGCAGGCTTGCAGGGTATACCCTTTGGTCGATTGATGATGCATGGAGGGGATTGTAACCATGGCAATGATATGATGTATGATAGAATGAAGGTAAAACTAATGTTCTCCCATGTAAACTGTCATATAATTCATAATAAAACACTTAAAAAAAAAACAAGGACTGTTAGTACAACGATGCTAGAAGGTCGATAAAACCCATTGATGTCATTGATTCCAACTCACAGCAACCCTACAGAACTGAGGAGAACTCGCCCTATAGGGTATCTAAGGCTCTAAATCTTTAAGGAAGCCATCTGTCAGATCTTTTCTCCCATGGAGCGGCTGGTGGGTTCAAACAGCTGATCTTTCCGGTTAGCAGCCTGAGTGCCTAAACACTGAGCCACCAGAGGTACCTAACAGGAAACAAACTGGAAGGAAATACCCACAGTTGTGTTAGAACAACAAGACACGAGACCCTTTACTGTGGCTGCTCTCTTGGTCCTCTAGATGCTCTGTAATGGACTCACTGCCGTGGAGGCGGTTCCAGCTCACAGTGACGCTACAGGACTTCTAAGACGTAATCCTGACGGGAGCAGATGCCTCAGCTTTCTCCCGTGGAGAAGCTGGTGGGTTTGAACAGCTGACCTTACGTTAACAGCCCAACACTTAACCTACGGTGCCACCAGCCTCCTGCCTGTGATGTTGCTGCTCCTAAGTACTGTTGAGTCAGCAGCTGGGCTGGTGAGTCTGAACCACCGACCACACAGTTCAAACTGACCTTGCAGTTGAGTGCTTATCCTATAGCGCCACATCAGGACTCCTGACCAAGTATAGGAGGCTAATTTTTAAGCTGATAATTTTGTATGCCCCGTGAATGATGTTACAAATTTTGGCAGAAAAAAAAGGTTCCCCTCCCCGGCTAGATAGGGTTTCTAAGGGTTTGAACAAAACACTGGCCTTTTGGTCCAAACAGACCTTGCAGTCCAGGGTTCTCTCAAGGATCTCACAATAAGCACCTTTATTATGAAAAGGCTATGCTAACATTGTGTCAAAAATTTGTCTAGCCGAATATCAATAGGAGCTCTTTAGCGGAAAGCCTAAAAAGAGAACTTTTTAAAAATAATTGAAAAATTAAAAATTTTGGCTGGTTAAATTCTTGAAATGAGAATGGAACATAGCATTTTTCTCAAAAATGTCAACGTGATACAACATTGAAATGGTACCATAATTCCTTTTGATGTGCCACAGATAAATGAACAAATGAACAAATCCTAAATGAACAAATTCTTCCTCAACTGAGTAAGCGCAGCGCCTGTATGTACTGCCCAGACAGCAGGGCGTATTTTACTGTCTTGTCATGAGTGCTGTTATTTTAGGTTAGTGCTTGCTAAGTACCATCAAGTCAGTTCCAACTCATAGTGACCCTGTATAGGGTTTCAAAGGAGCAGCTTGTAAGTTTGAACCGCTGATCTTGAGGTTCAAACCAACCTTGCAGTCCAGCGCATTAGTCCACAGTGCTACATGAGGACTGTCAAGTCAGTCCCGACATGTAGCGACCCTGTATAGGGTCTCCCCTGTATAGGGTTTCCGAGGAGCAGCTGGTAGGTTTGAACTGCTGACCTTGTGGTTTGTAGTCCAGTGCTGAACCTAAAGCGCCACACCAGGTTATATAATATATATATATGTTGTTGTTGTTAAGTGCCATTGAGTCGGTTCCGACCCATAGCGACCCTGTACAGGGTTTCCGAGGGTGTAAATCTTTACGGGAATAGAAAGCCTCATGTTTCTCCCGCGGAGCGGCTGGTAGTTTCGAACCGCTGACCTTAAGGTTTGCAGCCCGATTCGTAACCACTACGCTACCAGAGCTCCTTATAAAGAAGATGTAAGAAACATGAAGACTCCCACGCTTGATTAGTTATATAGGGTTGTCCTCTTTTAATAAACTTCCATTATTTTGGAAGCAAGGCAGCACGGAAAATGAAACGGGCCCCTCAGCTTAAGAAACAAACTAAGGTAAGGTACACTGGCCTGGGTGAAACTGGATTAGCAAGGTAGCTTGGCTTGGCATAGAGGTCCCCAAGCAACTGCTGTAGGACTCTTCTAGGACGTGGCCTGCCTCCCCGACCAGTGAACGCTTTTCACTTTTATGCCACTTCTTGCCCCACCTTAATTTAAAATACCGTACAGGAGCACAAAAGTGCCCTTCCTGCTGCTTGGTTCTTTCTGGGAAGAGGAGAATACCAGCAAAGTTTCATCATTTTCACAACTGACTTACCACCAAAAAGCAGAGCCATTTGTAAGAAACGAAGGGGCGTTTTTCATTCCAAAGAGCAAAAATCACAACGTCCTCTCTTCAATATTGCTAAGTGCCATCGGGTCAGATACAACTCACAGTGGCCCTGTATAGGGTTTCTGAGGAGTGGCTGGTGGGTTCGAACAGCCAACCTTGCAGTTAGCAGTCCAGTTCTATCTATCGTACAGTGCCACACCATGACTCCATCTCTTCAATATGTTACTAGGAGCCTTCAAAAAGTTCCTGGAAAAATTCATTCTATTTTCGTTCGGTTTTTCCACTGACTTTTTAAAGTCCCCACAGAAAAGTGTATCCAAGCTTCTCTTTGGGAAACACAGCCCTGCTCTATACACACATACTTTCTGAAATCAAAGTAACCCCACTTTTCTCAGCCTCTAATGTTCTCTGGATACGAATATTCACTAGGAGGCCTGGTGTGGCACTGTGGGTTAATGCGCTGGCCACACCGCAAGGTCGGCAGTTTCAGGTCACAGCTGCTCCTTGGAGACCCTATACAGGGTCGCTATGGGTCAGAACCAACTCGACGGCATTTAACAACAAAACATTCACTAAAAAGATCTTTTCCCTCAGTACTACCCAGCTACCTCTCATACCCATTTATTATAACTCCTGATCAAATGGAGTCCTGGTGTGACGCTGCAGATCAGCACCGGACTGCTAACCACAAGATGTCATCAGTTCTAACCCAGCGGCCGCTCCTCAGAACCCCTAGGCAGGGTCACTAGGAATCGGCACCAACTCGACGGCACTTAACAACAACATTCAAATGGCACTCTTCACCCTACTCCCTGCCATTCAGTGGGTTCTGACTCAGTGACCCTGTGGGTCAAGGCAGCATGGCCCCACGGGGTTCCCGAGGTTGAAAATCTTTACAGGAGCCAATTGTCACATCTTTCTTCCTTGAAGCTGATGGGGGATTCAAACCACCAACCTGGCTTGTCATCAAGTGCTTTACCACTGCACCACCAGGCCTCATTTCCCCTAACCTAGGGGGTCAGTGACCTTTTTCTGTTAGTGCCAGACAGGAAGTACCTGAGGTTGGTGGGCTCTGCTGTCTCACAGAAACTACTCAACTCAGCTGCTACGCAGAAACCAAAAGGACTGGGTCCAGTCTAACTACGTGTGGACACCAAAAGATGCATTTCATATAATTTTTACCTTCCATGAAAGAATACTCTCATTTTTTTTCAACCATGTAAAAAACGTAAAAGCCATTCTTGGATGGTTGTTAAGTGCCATCGTTACTGCCGACTCATTGTGACCCTGTATAGAGTTTCTGAGGAGCAGCTGGTGAGCCTGAACCACCAACCTTGCAGTTCAAACCAACTTGGCAATCCAGTGCATTAACCCACAACACCACACCAGGCCTCTGATCATGGTCATGTGCCGTGGAGTCGCGGTTCCGACCCATAGCGACCCTGTACGGAGTTTCCGAGGCTGTAAATCTTTACGGGAGCAGAAAGCCTCATCTTTCTCCCGCGGAACAGCTGGTAGATTCTAATTGCTGCCCCTGAGGTTACCAACTCGATTTGTAACCACTACGCTACAACAGAATTTGGGCCCTGGGCTGTCATTTGTTGACCTCAATCCTAGCTAATCCCTTAGTTGTAGCCCTTACCCCTGCTGCCATATTCTGCCGCTTCTTCCTTGTAAATTGAAGAGCAACTAAGACAGTGCTTTGTGAACTAAAAAAATCCAGGAAACCAAACCCACTGACAGCAAGGGGATTCCAACTCATCGCGACCCTATATAGGGTTTTGGAGACGAAATATTTATGGGCGCAGTCTCATCTTTCTCCCAACACCCAACCCACAGCGCTACCAGGGCTCCTCCTGCAAGGTAGGCAAGAAATTACTCAGACGTGTCTCTCAAACAGGCCTTTCTTTTTCCCGTTCCCACATGTACCGACCGCTGCCTTAGTATCCTTTGACAGACACCCTGCATCTCAATGTCTGCAATATAACAGTATAACAATAAAACAGTGAGCAAAAATCTAAGGCATCAGCTACTGGGTGTGGATCCCCACCCCGTCACTCACTGAACATCCTGCGGTGTGCTGCGGGTGCTCCATGCTCCGTCCCCAGGTTTGTAAATGGGCAGGACACCACACAGCAGGAGAGCTTACCTCTGGGGTGGGTGCCACCATTCTGCATCAACCTCCCTAAGGGCTCCCTTGCCCAATCCAGTCTACCCACTAGATGTCATGGCTTCAAAACACGAGTATTATGACATGCCTTTTCTGCTCAGTAACTTTTCCAAGTTCAGCAAGTTCATTTGTAGAGCTAGAGAACATCTCACTGGCAGGGCTAGACAACATCTTGCAGGGATACATAACTACAGAACGAATTATGGTGGCTCCCTATCATAAGCAATGGATCACAAACCCCTCAAGAGTACTTAACAACAACAGAAAGATTTAGCTCTAAGGATAAGCACTGGACTGAGAACCACATGGTTACTAGTTCAAGCCCACCAGCCACTCCATAGGAAAAAGATGAGGCTTTCTGTACCCACAAAGACCTGCATTCTTGGAAAGCCTATATAGGGTCGCTAAGAGTCAGAATCAACAGCACTTAACAACAGCAACAATGTCCCTTGTGGGGAACGCAGTGGCTCTGTAGGATAAACACAGAGTAAATGGTTCAAGAAAAGCAGCAACAACAGAGATGGTTGCGGAGGCGATGGCATAGAGAGAGCAACAGAGGACTCTAGGCCCAGGGACTGAGAAAGGCAGTGTGCCTGCAAGCAGGAGGCTGGCTGGCAAAATGTGCCCTCTGGACATTTAAATGAATATATATTTTCAGTGTGGTATGTGTACATCAAAAAAAGGGCAATAGAGATAAATACTGTTAACTGATGGTTCATGCAGAGGATTGTAAGCATTGTAGTGATTTGTTGAATATAAAACTAATGATATTCCTGTAAACCTTCACTTAATTCACAATAAAAGCTTTTTTAAAAAAAAAAAAAAAAAAAGTCGACGATTCAAGCAAACCAGTAGCTCCCTCCACAGGAGAAAGATGACGCTCTCTGCTCCTGCAAAGATTTACAATCTCAGAAACCAAAAATAGGGTCATAATGGATTGGAACTGAGTTGACAGCACTTAACAAGCTCCTTGTGGTGAAACCATCTTACATGTGAAAAATACAGGGACTGAATTCTGGTGCCTTCACGTAATATCAACCTATGGAACATTAGGCAGGACTATTACTGAGCATACAGTGACCAGTTCGGAGCCAAGGCTCTAGACAGCTCCGCCCAGGGGAACATTCTGCAGTGACGGGCATAGTCTAGATTGTCTCAGCCTCATGCAGCAGCCACAAGACACGTGTGACTGTTAAATACGCAAAAATGTAGCTAGTGTGACTGATGAACCAAAGTTTTCATTTCAATTTAACCTTCATTAACTCCAATGGAAATGGCCATCATATTTGGGTAGGGCAGCTCCAGAGTCAAGGGTTCTAATCCTGGTCTCACCATTTCAGCGTGTGTGACAAGTTACTCAACATCTCTGTGCGTCGGAGTCCAACTGTCAAATGGGAAAAGTGGACAGACAGCGCCTACATAGGGCTGTGGTGCTTGGCAAATACCCACTACTGTTGGCTCTCTTCATTATAATTATTACTACACAGGCATAGCTAAGAGAGCCATTGTTGTTGTTAAGTGCCACCAAGTCTATTCTGATGCATAGCGACCCTGTATAGGGTTTCCAAGGAGCAGCTGGTGAGCTTGAACCACTGACCTTGCAGTTCAAACGACTTTCCAGTCTGACGCATTAGCCCACAGTGCCACACCAGGACTCCAAGGGAGCCGTAGTATGTTAGATATTTGGCTGCTATCCAAAAGGTGGGCTAATACGTCAGACTGCAAAGTCATTTGAACTGCAAGGTCGGTGGTTCAAGCTCACCAGCTGCTCCTTGGCAACCCTATACAGGATCACTATGGGTCGGAATCGACTTGATGGCACTTAACAACAACAATCCAAAAGGCTGGCGGTTCTAATCCACCAGGCACTCTGTAGGCAAAAGCTGTGGCTGTCTCCTAATCTCATTGGAAAGGAGCAGCCCAGAATATCAATAAACTGCTCCCATCAACACCTCACACACTTCTTTTGAACACTGACCTTTCAAACCTTTTATTACAGAAACCTCTAAATAGACATAAAAGCAGAGAGAGTCACCTTACTTCTTCAGGCAGCTACTCCTGGCTTTACTGGTCACTGGGCTGCCAATGACAAGGCAAGTACTTAGCATGATGCCAATCCTCTCTCCTAAGTGCCCAGTGAGTGCCTACTGATTTCTCTACAAAATGCAAGTTAAGAATCACACAGAGCTGCTGCCTTCTTCCTGTGGGTCACTTCCTGTCATCCTTCAATCTTAGATCAGGGGTCATTTTATTTACACATTTATGTAACGGATGTTCACTGAGCATGCACTAAAAGGGGAAGACAGACATTTCAATCTTCCTTCAGTAAATACACAATTCTGGGAGACTGATCCGCATCAGGGGGAACAGAAGAACAAGGAAGCAGACAAAATAATGCCTGGCCAGAACGCTTTCCCTAAGTCACCAGCACGGAACGGAAAGGACATAGTTACTCTTTATAACACTTAACAGTTTGGGATATTGGAGCCATTTGTTAGTTTCAAAAAAAATCCAAGAAAATCCTCTCTTCTGACTAGTGAGTCCATGCTGGGTGGTGCAAATGGTTAACTACTCAACTCCTGGCAGGAAACTTAGCCGTTTGAACCCACCCAGAGCTGCTCTACTATGTACACATGAGTCACCGTAAATGGACGTTAAGGAATGGCAACAACTAACTACTACCCGCTGTGTGAGAAGGGGCAGGCGCAACACACGTTTCTTTAATCAATGAACGGGGCTTCCTTGCCCCAGCACTGAATCTGTGACAAGTGGGGTGCTTGGTCCCTAATGTTTTACACTAGGCACCCTCTTCTGAACAGTTCCCACATCAGAACCCCAAGGGTTCAGGGATCGAGTTGCGAACAAAGGGAAAAACAAAACCACAAAAACCCAGTGTATCAGGGCGTGGTCCTCTCCACCGCCCAGCTGGGGAGCAGCAGAGCTTTCGCTTTCGGCTAAAAATAACCAGGGCGCTGGCCCCGCCACGATGTCCGCAGGCCACCTTGCTTACTGATACCCCAAGAACGAGGAGGTGTCTCCCCGCGAGCGCTAGGGATCAAGGACGGATGCCCAGGTTTGCTAAACGGGCCCAGTCCAGCCCGAGGGAGGGGCGCCCGGTCTGGAAATCAGGGGCCTCAGGGTGTCCTCAAGCCTCAGTGCTGTGCGTCCTTGGGCAAGTCATCTAACCTCTCTGGGCCTTCACACCCTGCTCTGTAAATGAGGGGCTCAACAGATAGCCTCTAAGGTATGAAAGAGGTAAGGGCTCCACGGCCTTCAGAATAAACAATTGCCGCGGGCGACGACCCCAGCTTCGCTGAGCTGAGTCTGAAACCCACTTCGGAGGAGCAGGGGGAGGCTACGGCGCTTGTAGGGTCCAGCCCGCCCGGCAGGCTGTCCTCAGTCCCGCCCCGAAGACCCCGCACCCGGTCCCGCTCACCTCCAAAGTTGGGTGAGCTCTGACAAGGTCCCCCGCAGACTGCGGCAGCCGTACTCGCCGCCCCTCCACAAGCAGCGGCATTTCGGAGGCGGCGGCCCAGGAGGCGGTGGCCTCCCCAGCCACCCGGCCGCCGGCCGCCGCTCCCCGCCCCGCCCTGCCGCGGAACATGCCGGGAAATGGAGTCCGGACGGAGCGGCCCAGCGAAACCGAATGGGCCCATGGGAAATGTAGTCCAGATGCTAGGCAGCGACTCCAGGAACGGTCCGTGGTTGGCTAGGAGGCTAGAGAAATGTACTAGTGCGGTGCTGTGGATTAATGCGCTAGACTGCAAAGCCGTTTGAACTGCAAGTTCGGCAGTTCAAGCTCACCAGCTGCTCCTTGGAAACCCTATACGGTGTCGCAATGGGTCGGAATCGACTCGACGGCACTTAACAACAAACCTAAACGCTTGCAAGGCGGGTGGGGGTGGGTTAGCTAGACCCCGCCCCCATACCCAGCGGGGCTGAGCGCACCTCAAGAGCCTTTTCCGGTCAGTTCCAGTTTTCTGCCAACCTAGCAAGCTGTGGGGTAGGTATGCCTCCGCTGATATCCCTGTGACCTTGAGCAAGTTTTCCGACTTTAGGAACCAGCTGTCCTGCTTCGTAGGATTGTATTCATGAGTAATAAACATCTACTGAGAAGCTAGATCTAACTTCGCTGGCTCCAACGTTTTAATGAAGCGCCAGTAACAGGATATTTGAAATGAACAAATCAGTGATTTTGCAGAATTCTATCATGGGAGCTCCAGCATCATTTCTATCACCAAGGCCATATTTTCTAACCACTGATCCTTCTTCTTTGTGCCCAACCTTTGCATTCCAATCACCAATTATGATCAATACATCTTGATTGCATGTTTGATCAATTTCAGATTGAAGAAGTCGGTATAATTCTTCTATTATGTCCTCACTGGCTTTAGTGTTTGGTGCGTAAATTTGAATAATAGCGGTATTAACTACTGGTAATTCACTTGGTGACAGAAATGATGCTGGAGATGGCATTTCAAATACCTTCTTTAGACAGCATTATGAGATGATTATACACATGGACCTCAACAAATGAAATACACAGAATTCAAATTGACTACATCTGTAGAACGAGGCGATGGAAAAGCTCCCTATCATCAGCCAAAACAAGGCCAAGGCAGATTGTGGAACAGACCATCAGTTGCTCATATGCAAATTCAAACTGAAGCTGAAGAAAATGAAAACAAATCCACCCAGAGTCAAAATATGACCTTGAATATATCCCACCGGAATTTAGAGATCATCTGAAAAACAGATTTGATACATTAAACACTAGAGATCAAAGACCAGAATTGTGGGATGACATCAAGAAAATCATACAAAAAGTCATTAAGATGACAAGAAGGAAGGTAAACAAAATGGATGTCAGAAGAGACACTGAAACTTGTTCTCCAGTGCAGAGATGCTAAAGCAAATGGAAAATATGAGGAGATACAAGAACTGAACAGAAATTTTCAAAGGTCAGCTCGGGAAGACAAAGTCAAATACTACAACGAAATGTGCAAAGATCTGGAGTCAGAAAATCAAAAGGGAAGTACACGTTCAGCATTTCTCAAGCTGAGGGAGCTGAAGAAAAAATTCAAGCCTTGACTTTCGTTATTGAAAGATTCTCTGGGCAAATTATTGAATGATGCAGAAAGCATCAAAAGAAGATGGCAGGCATACACAGAGTCACTGTACCAAAAGGAAATGGTTGATGTTCAACTGTTTCAAGAGGTAGCATATGATCAAGAGCCAATGATACTGAAGGAGCAAGTCCAAGGTGCATTGAAGGAATTGGCAAAGAACAAGGCACCAGAAATTGATGGAATAAAAATTGAAATCTTTAAAGAAAGTGATGTGGCACAGGAGGCACTTACTCATCTCTGCCAAGAAATTTGGAAGACAACTATCTGGCCAACTGATGGGAAGAGATCCGTATTTGTGCCCCTTCCAAAGACAGATGACCCAACGGAATGCAGAAGTCATTGGACAATATCTTTGATGTCCCATGCAAGTGAAGTTGTACTAAAGGTAATACAGAAATGGCGGCAAGTATACATTGACAGAGAACTTCAAGAGCTTCAAGCCAGATTCAGAAGACACCGTGGAATGAGGGATATCATTGCTGATGTCCAATGGATCTTGGCTGAAAGCAGAGAATATCGGAAAGATGTTTACCTGTGCTTTATTGATTATGACAAGCTATGGACAACATTGTAAAGTATGAATATTCTGGAACACTTAATTGTGCTCATGAGGAATCTGTACCTGGACCAAGAGGCAGTTGTTCAAATAGAACATGGGAACGCTGAATGGTTTAAAATTAAGAAAGGTGTGTGACAGGTAATTCTTTCACCGTACTTATTCAACCTGTATGCTGAGCAAATAATCCAAAAAGCTGGGTTATAGGAAGAAAAACGTGGCATCAGGATTGGAGGAAGACTCATTAACCACCTGCGATATGCAGATGATACAACCTTGCTTGCTGAAAGTGAAGAGGATTTAAAATATTTCTTGATGAAGATCAAAGAGCACAGCCTTCGGTATGGATTACATCTCATGTAAAGAAAATAAAAATCTTCACCACTGGACCAATAAACAACATTCTTATCAATGGGGAAAAGATTGAAGTTGTCAAGGACTTCATTCTTCTTGGGTCAACTATCAACCCTCATGGAAGCAGCAGTCAAGAAATCAAACGACGTATTGCATTGGGCAAATTTGCTGCACAAGACCTTTTTAAAGTGTTGAAGAGCAAAGATGTCAGCTTGAGGACTAAGGTGTGCCTGACCCAAGCCATGGTATTTTCAATAACCTTATATGCATGTGAAAGCTGGACAGTGAATAAGGAAGACCATAGAAGAATTGATGCTTTTGAGTTATGGTGTTGGAGGAGAATACTGAAAGTGCCATGGGCTGCCAAAAGAACCAACAGATCTGTGTTGGAAGAAGTGCAGCCAGAGTGCTCCTTGGAGGCCAAGATGGCCAAACTTCGTCTCTCATACTTCAGACATATCGTCAGGAGGGACCAGTCACTGAAGAATATCATGTTTGGTAATGTGGAGGGTCAGAGAAAAAGAGGAAGACCCCCAACGAGATGGATTGGCCAAGTGGCAGCATCAGTGGTCTCAAGCGTGGCAACAGTAGTGAGGTTGGCCCAAGATCGGGCAGTGTTTTGTTCTGCTGTGCTTAAGGTCGCTATGAGTCAGCACCGTCTCAATGGCACCTAACAACATCAACGACAACCTTAGTGGCGCTCAGGATAATGCACAGACTGCAAGGTTGGCTTGAACTGCAAAGGCAGCAGTCACTCCTCGGAAACCCTATCCAGGGTCGCTATTAGAACTGACTCTGTGGCACTTCACAACAACAAAGAACTATGTATATAGATCATCTTGGTAACAGCAACTCTAAAGACAAGACTCAAGGAGCTGTGAGTTTGTTAATGAAGGAGGAACAATTTGGAAAAGGAGGGAATGTTTGCACAAGTTGCATCTATTCAGTGTCACTGAAATATACATGTAGAAGCTGTTCAGTTGGTATATGTTCGACTGTGGATAGTCTCAACAACACACTGAATTTTACAATAAAATTTTTAGAGGATTCCATAGCTATTGCCCTCAACCACGTCAGTATACTTCTAGATAGGACTGTAAACTATTCACTGTAGCACAGGTAAACTTAAAGTATGCTCTATAGGTGTGGCACTGTAGGATAAGCACTCAACCAGAAGGTTGGTTTGAACCGCAAGGTCGGCAGTTCAAACTCACCAGTTATTCCTTGGAAACCCGACACAGGGACGCTATGAGTCTACAGCACTTAACAATATGTAAGGAGCCCTAGTAGATTATGAGCTGGGTTGTTAACTGCAAGGTCAGCAGTTCAAATCTTCCAGCACTCTGCCGGGAGAAATATGAGGCTTTCTGCTTCTGCAAAGATTTACAGCGAACCTGTATAGGGTGCTATGACTTGGTGGCACTCAACCACCACCAATGAAGTAATGAGAATGCAATTGCAGTGTCTGAATTTTGGACTAATCAAAGCCCTTCAAAGTCCACAACCTTTAACATGGGAAACTTGGCCGGTCTCACAAGATGCTGATTGCAAGGGTCACACAATATACAGGGTAAATAGGTGGTAAGACACAATGCGGTTCCGACACAATGCGGTTCCGAACTCCTCCCCTAATGGCTAACTGCAAAACTGGCTGTTGACACCTACTCCTTGAGAACTCTATACAGTGGGAACTAACTCCATAGCACTTGACAATAGTGAGTAATCCAAGTAAAATGATTCAACAGAAGTCAAAAACAAAACCAACTAATCAAATACAAAAGCCAAAAGCGTCTAATGCATGCAAGAGGTTCTAGCAGTTCTACCAGTAACAGCCTACTGCTCACCATCACCATGACCTTAAACTTTAAAGGACACTTTACTACAGTACTGGCAATACCACGATGTATATCCCAACCATTACAAAATTAGGATTGTGTAGAAACTTGCTACCGTTTAGTGAAAAATTCCGAATTAGTATGTAAATTATACATGACATCATAAAGCATACATGTCACAGACTGAATTATACAAGGGAGCTTCAAAAACTTTATAGAAATTGGAGTGAAAAGAAAATGGGATTTTTCCACACATATTTTTGAACCCCCATCATACAAAAAGCTTACGTTGCTATGGTGTTCATGGATATTCAACTGGTTAAGAGTATGTTGATGTAAACCAATAAATGGTCTTCAACCTTCTTGCACCTTATTGTTGTTAAGTGCCATCGTATCATAGCAATGCTGTATAGGGTTCCAAGGAGCAGTTGAACTTGAACCATCAACCTTGCAGTTCAAACTGACCTTACGGTCCAGTGCATTAACCCACAGCACCACACCAGGTCTCCTTCTTAGAACTCAAAATCAAACCAGACCTGCTGCCATCATGTTGATTCCAACTTAGTGACCCCACAGAGCACGAAGAACCACAGCCCTAGGGTTTCCGTGGCTAAATCTGTGCGGGAGCAGTCTCAGCTTTCCTCTGTGGTAAGGTTGATAGGGTCAAACTACCCACCTTTCAGTTAGCAGCCCAACGCTTAGCCCAGTGTGCCACCAGAGCTCCTTTGAGAAGCATCCACAGTTGCTGAATTGGAATCGACTTGATGGCAGGCTTTACACACTGGAGCAAGCCCAGTGCCCAAGGAATGTAGGCCTGGGCACGCTCAGTTTGACTCCTCAGTGTACACAGGGTCAAGAAGCACACCACAACGATTGACTGGCTGGGTGGCTCTGGGCCCTTTCTCTCCATTGCGAATCTCTTTACATGTGATGTGGCAGGAATGGCACATGACAAAGCTGCCTGTTTAACTGGACTTGGACTCTCACCAGGCAAACCACCATCGTTAACTGACTTTATTCCTTCACTGAGCCTCACAATCCTTAAATTGTTATCTGTTATTTCCATTCTGTTGTTACCTGCCAACAAATCAGTTTTGAATCATAACAATGTATCAATCTTTACAAAAGCTGAGAGCCTCCCGCTGAGGGGTTGGTGGACTTGAACTGCTGGCTTATGGCTTGCAGTCCAGTGTTTATCCATGAGTACACCATTTCTATTCTACACGTCAATAAAAGTGGGCTCAGAGAGGATAGGTTATCTTGCTCAGGGCCACAAAGGAAGGGAGGTCGGGTCTAACATCCAGGAAATCCACACAGGGATTGTCAGTCAGAATCAGCTTAATGACCACCACAGTGGTAAGTCAGTGGTGACTGTTACTGTTTTAATGTCATTGAGTCAGTTCCAACTCACAGCAACCTGGTACGGGGTTTCCAAGAAAAGACTGGTAGGTTTGAACTGATGACCCTGAGGCTGGCAGTTCTGTGCTTATCCTACAGCACCACACCAGGACTCCACAAATCAACTCCAGCTTATTAAAGAACACCTCACCTGAACAGAAAGCCATGAGAGAAGCTGGGAATGCCCACACCCACTGCAAGTTTACATTACAGGGAGAGAAAAACCTATGATTTCCATCTGCTTTGCAAGATTTCAGGTTTTTCTTCCTATAGAAGGTTTCTTTAAAGGAAATTTTTTTGGGGGGTGAGGGGGGAGTGTGGCCTCAGGCACCTTGCTTCGTGTTGTCTGAGAGCTGATACCAAAATCACTGGCATGTCATTTACTTCTGAACATAGCTGGCAAACGCTTCCTCTGTGATGATCCAGTCTCAGGACCCGTTTCCCATTGCAAAACGATGGGTCACTAGTACAACAGGTGAGGACGACACATTCAAGCATCCGAAGAACATACATGTGAGAAACTGTTTATTGGCGTAGCTCCCTTGATTAACCTACGAACCAAGCTCCAGATTCACCACACTGTTGTATTTTCACAATGAATTTCCCCCTCAAACTCCCTTCAAACAAAACTTGCTTGTCAATATATCCTCTTACATTAAAAACTACTTTCCAACCCACAAAGGACACAACCCGCTTACCCTTAACTTCTGTAGACACATTTTTCATTTAGACATTTTATCCTGACAAACCCCACATTTCTCAGCAGTTAAAACACAAGACAACCCTCATGTTTCTGGATGAATTCCCACTGAGTCACTGGCAGAAAAAACCACCAATATCCCAAAACTTTTTAAATCAATAAAAAGGTCTATTTCTCAAAAAGGGTATTTACAGATTAAATTCAAATTTGACCATTTGCCATCAACAGAATTATACATGAGCATAAAGAGCTCTAGGAAAAAGGAAATATACAAAAGAGTTACAGTCCAGAAAACACTGCTGCCTTTTAAATAAAGAACAGGAAAAGTGGCAAAAGAAATACTAATAAATATGCTGGAAGACGCCTATTTTCACAAGTAAACAGATACACACATGGAGAAGGCGGCTACGCTGCACGCACGAGCTTCAGCATCAAGCCAGTAGTGCAGCCCTAGCATGTTTCAGCCCCTTCGCGTCTGATGGCTAAGTTATAGAGACACGAGGAGCCTCTCCGGAGGCCTTCCCCATGCTGCATCCTCGAGGTGAAGAGCTCTAAGAGGATGCAGCAGCTCCCTCGGCCTGTGGTTGTCAACCAGTCCATTCGCCTGCTGCAGAGTTCTTTCTTTGAAAGGTACTTTGGAAGTTTTTTCATGTGTGAGCAAAGAAATGTTACAAATGACCAACAGCTGCAGATCAAAAAGAACTTGCCTTCACATCCTGATACAAGTACACAGTTCCAGTTCAAACAGTGCTCTTGAGAGACGCCAGGAAAAATGGAAGATCTTTTATAAAGGTCCAACTCTACTGTGTGCCAATGTGAACTAAAAATTACCTAAAAATGCATTTTTTCTTTTTTCTAAAATAGTACACAAATATTAAAATTTTTGATTTCCCTAAATCCTCTTTTCCCTCCTGGCCTTTGTTGGTCTTTCAGGTCCCTTGAGATCTTCTTCGTGCCTGGCACCACCTTTTAGTGATGCAGACTAGCCCTGGTCATCCTATTTCGCCTCCTGTACTCTCCTCCTAAAGGAGCTCTGGTAGCGTAGAGGTTATAAATCGGGCTGCAAACCTTAAGGTCAGCAGTTCAAAACTACCAGCTGTTCCGTGGGAATTAAGATGAAGCTTTCTGCTCCTGTAAAGATTTACAGCCTCGGAAACCCTGTACAGCGTCGTTATAAGTTGGTTCCGACTCCACGGCACATAACCACCACCACCACCACTCTCTTCCTGAGAAGCCAACAAATAAATACAGGGGAAGGGCAAGGCTTAAGAAATTCATGGAAAATACCATAATCTTTTCATTTCATGTTTCCAAGAACTTTCTGCAGCCCCCTTGGACACTTGCAGAAGGCAGTGTTTTATCCAAAGCAAACACATTACAGTGGAAGATGTTAAATAGTGTCCTAAGGGAGTTTTCACCGAAAGGAAATCATCACAAAGTGTTATCACTGTGGATATGACACAGACAAACCTGCAATTGGTTAAAACTACTGCTGATGTGAAAAACATCTTAACAGTCACAAATAGGAGCTGTCAGACCGTCAAAAAAAGTGCACGAGGCCATCAAAGTCAACAAAGCCTTCAACACGTATCGCCGATAAATCCCACCGTAAAAATATTGCACATGATAGTCAGTCTTTTGTCTGCAAGGGAAGCCAAAAAGAAAAACCAAAACCACCCCCATCTGTCCAGACACCAGATTTTGTCCCGCTTGAATGTAAGATGTTGCTCTCGGTCAATGCGATGCCCGATGGCAGGAAAGCTGCCTCTCAGTCACAAATCCTTGAGATCAGAAGGGACTGGTCTGGCATGTACAACACCGGTGGGGAGCCCACACTACTGGCAGGACTCCGGAAATGGGAATCAAAGGAGCTGGGTGTTATCCCAATCACAGACTCATTCTGGTGTGCTTCACCTTTCAAAAAATCGTCATCTTCATCTTCCACCATCTCCTGGGTGAAGAACAGAGACTGTCAGTAGGATGAAGAACAGCACTTGAAAAGACTCCTGCACATCATCCCTACCTCAGGAATGTACTCCTTTCTCTAAAGAGGAAGTTCCTCAGGAATCACCCACCTACTACTCATACTCACACTTGGTTTGTTACTTGTATAAAGTTCGAATTTTGGACTTTGAGTCCAGGAACATGACATGCCTATCTTGTTCAATGGTATATAGACCTTGTATCTTACACTATGTGAATCAATGAATGCTCCCCTCAAAATGCAAATCACAAAGATCAAATGGCCTTTTCTACGATTGCAGGCACATTAAAGATGACTTCTAACGTGGAAATGACTGTTTCAAAGAGACAATGTTACCCGGAGTACCACTGACAGGCACTGCACAAACGCGGCCCATCGGCTCCCCCAAGCTCACGACCACCGGGCACAGTCGGGCGATTTCTGGAATCGTTTCCACAGAAGGCAGGTTAAGATGGTTACTTGGTGATGACTAAGTGCTAAAACTCTTATCGGATGCTTTGGCAAGTTGTGTGGACACTTTACAAAAAATAAATTATTACAAAAATCTAATTGCTTCAAAGTCTGGATGTGATGTGTGGTTTAATTTAAATAATTCACCCAAAACCTGTTTTGATTTAAAAAAAAAAAAATCATCTGGGCTTGGAATTTTGTAAGTAGGTTAATAAGTACAATGCAGTTTTTCTTTCTAACAGGTACTGGCCATCTGACTCTGATCTGCAACCACAAAGGAGTCCTAGGGAGGAGTGCGGAATCCTAAGTTCACCTTTTTAATGGCTTTCTTAAACTCCTGAAGCTCTTCAGCATTCATGTCTTCCCATATCTGATAAGTAGGATCAATGAATTTCTTTGACCTGCCAGCAAAAATCACATCAGTTACATGACAAATCAAAGGCACGTTAAGCACGTCAGTGAAGGTCAAAATGTATATAAGCTCTTTTCTCATTAAGACACAATTCGCAAAAATCAGAGAGTGAAAAATATGGTCCAATCACAATGTCAAAAAAAAAAGGATCCGGAAATACTGCAATGGGGGGCTTTCTTCTTCGTCTTTTGAAGCTTTATCCACTCATATGGATGAACTGGTTTCTCATCTTATCATTTCCAGGTGACAAACTCAAAATGCAAAACAATGTCCTGGGACTTCCTTTTTTATATCACTAGTTATTTGCTCTGTACAAGGAGCTCTGGTAGTGTAGTGGTTACGAATTGGGCTGCGAACAGCAAGGTCAGCAGTTCGAAACTACCAGCTGTTCCTCAGGAGAAAGATGAGGCTTTCTGCTCCCGTAAAGATTTACAGCCTCGGAAACCCTGTACAGGGTCACTATGGGTCAGAACTGACTCCATGGCATAACCAAGACCAAGACAGTTATTTGCTAGAGTCCTGGTGTGGTGCTATAGGTAAACAGTGGACTACTGATTACAAGGTCGGAGGTTCATACCCACCAGTCACTCCTTGGAAACACTCTAAGGGTCGCTATGAAACAGAATTGACTTGACGACACTTAGTAACAGCAGCTTAAAAGATGTCTGTGAGAAACAATCTGGTTTTACTTTAACATCTGGGAGACCAGACGGTGTTGCTTGTTAGAAACGTGTAATAAACCAAAATCTGGCTACACTATGCCAGTGAAAGTTAAGAATGGGATGGGTTCTTTACAGAACTGCCCATGTAGACAACACACTTGAAGTTTGTGTATTCTGAGAGATCGCAAAGGATGTGGTTTCTAAAAGAAAGAGTCAGTCACTTGGAGAAATCTTTGAGCCAAGGAGAGGCAGCGTTCTTCCCCGTTATCCTGGTCGTTGCTGTGAAGTGCCATCAAGTCGGTTCCAACCAATAGTGACCCTGTATAGGGTTTCTTAGGAGCAGCTGGTGAGCCTGAACCACTGACCTTGCAGTTCAAACGGCTTTGCGGTCTGGCGTATTAACCCACAGCGCCATCTCGGGACATGGTACCAGTCGGCTTCTACCTTCCACCTCTGCAGATGGAGAGGACTCTGACAAGCACCTCGGGAAGGACCACTTGTAACAATGGCACCCTGAATCCCAGCCTTAGGAACAGCAAATCTAGGTGACACTGAAATTTCCCCCAGAGAGTGTCCAAAGTTTAAGGTACCTACCTCTTAAGAACACAAGGGTCAAAGGGGAAGAAGGTGTCAAGTGGGTTTGTGCAGGTTTGCACTGAGTCTCCTCCAGCTGTGTTTCTAATGACAGGGAGCATCTGACGATTGTTCCTCTCAATGATGGTGTAGCAGAAGACCAGCTGGTATTTACTGTGAACACCAAAAAAATCAACACAGGCTGAACCATGACCATCTGGTGCACAGAGATATTGCGGAACAGAACAACAAGACACGTAACACAAAACATCAAGTAGCTTCCAGTGTCAACAATTTGTAAATTTGAGGTTTGGAAATCAAACAGGGCTACTGCTTAGAATCTCTAGGAGACTGGTTTATTCTAATTACTAAAAATGAAAATGTGTGCAAGGTACAGCTCGTTTGCATAATGACATACACTTCTCTCTTTTAAATGACAAAGAACTAGGGGGCTAGTGAAAAAGGGAGTCAATATTTAGTGAGAGGGAACTGGCTGTTGATAAGGAGGTGACATTAGGGCTTTACCAAGGTTAATGGGGTTGAAGGAATCATGAATTAAAAGATACAACACTAAAAAGCATTAGTGAGAGAGAACAATTAAGTCATAGAACTTGTCATAAAAACGACAGGGTCATTGTCCTACTTTTTAGTGTCACTTCTGTATGACTTGTCATTAGGTGCCATCAAATAATTTCTGACTCATTGTGACCCTTGCAGAACAGCAGGAAATGCTGCCTGGCGGCCCTACCCTCCTCACCACACTTGCTGTGTTTGAGCCCATTGCTGAAGCCACCATGGTAATCCATCTGAATCCATCTCCTTGAGGCTCTTGCTCTTTTTTCATTGACTTTCTATGAAGTATGTCCTTCTCCAGGGTCTGGTCTTCCTGTTAACACTTACAAAGTACGTGCGACTAAGTCTCACCAGCCTTGTTTCTAAAGAGCATCTTGGCTTCACTTCTTCCAAGACAGATTCGTTCATTATTTTGGCAACACCATAATTCAATGGCATAAATTCTTCTTTATTCACTGTCCAGTTTTGGCATGGGCATGAGGAGACTGAAAATGCCACACCTCAGGCTGGGTGCACCTTAGTCCTTAATGTGACACCTTCGGTTTTTTTTAACACTTTGTTGTTGTTAAATGCCATCAAGTCAGTTCCAACTCTTAGAGGCTCTGTATAGGGTTTCTGAGGCATGATTAGTGGGTTTGAACCACTGACCTTTCAGTTCAGACCGACTTTACGGTGGTCCAGTGTGGTTATGAATAGAGCTGCTAACCTCAAGGTCAGGAGTTCGAAACTACCAGCTGTTCCGCGGGAGAAAGATGAGGCTTTCTGCTCCCATAAAGATTGAGAGCCTCAGAAACCTGTGCACGGTCGCTATTGAGTCGGAACCGACTCCACGGTACTTCACAACAATAACAAGTGCTTATCCTACAGCGCTAGGGAGGTCTTTTGCAGTCTAAATTTGTCTGATCCAATACATTCTTTTTTTTTCCTTTAAATTTTACTTTGTTGTTGTTGAGTATACAACAAAATATGTAACAATTCAGCAGTTTCAACATACAGAATTTAGGTGACAATGCTTATATTCAAACTGCAACCATCCTCACCTTCCTTTTCTGAGTTTTTCTTCATCAATGTAAGTTCACTGTTCTCTAAGGTTCTTATATATGGTATTTTTACACAAATTAACATGCGTGTTATATATTTTTCCAAACCATGCAATTCACTTGCATGCTTGTTTCCTGTGGGCATTATTTGCGGGAAAATATCATGATCTTTTGAGCTGTTGTCACTTTGATCCCATGTGGATGGTTCTTAAAAAGAGCCAAATGCTCGAGACAGTCCTTTTGTTTCTGATGAGTTAAGTAAGCGACTGTTTAGTTTATTATTTGATTACTTGACTGCTGCTTCCAGGCCAATGATTACCGATTCAAGTCACAGGAATACCTTGACACCTTCAATTTTCCCTCCATTGTTCATGTTGTTTAACGGTCCAGTTGTGAGGATTTTTGTTTCAACTTTATAGACACTATCCTGTGACTAGGCCTCTGACATGAGACTTAGCTCCCCTCTGGTCCTCTTTCTTCCTTCGGCCTTTCCCTCCCACAGTATTTGTTCAGATATATAGTCTCAAGTTCTCAGGTCACCGCTGTAACTTGGAAGTGACATATGTCTATTTTTGTTCCATTAGCAAAGGCCGGTCTGTTCAGAGCGGGCGTGTAAATCAGCAACATGAAGCAGAGACGAGCTTGTGATGCTGGGTGGGTTGCAAACAAGCCCCTCCCACAGCCCAGCATCTGAACTCTGGGTCTGGGACCAGGCAGCATGTGCCTAAACACTAGACCCATGTACAAAAATGGGCTCGAGACAGCGTTTCCAACACTGAGAAAGGAGCATGTGGAATGATTTAAAAAACATTAGCCAGCAGTTAAAATCAGAGGTTCTGTGTCTGTGTCATTATGGACACATTTCAAACCCACAGTATGCAAAAGCAGTAGCTACCGAGTGACACCTCAGGTCTCACATACAGATCTTGCTTTGGCTCCTGGCTTCACACCTGACACCTAGCCGCAGCTGCACATGCCAAGCCCAAATCCGAGCCTCCAGTTCGACACCTGCAGCCCAGCCCCCACTGAGGAGATCCCAGGGCGGGCAGTCGCCTTGGCTCTGCCTCCTCAGCCCCTGGTTCCAGTGTTTGTACAATCCCTCCTCTGGGAAACGCTCTCATACTGTGCTTGCTGGTTGTGGGTTTCGTTTTCCCTTTTCTTAGCCCTTTACTACCAACTGAGATCTTAGGAGAGATGAGAGTCCCATCAGCTTCAATTACATGTTCAGTGAAGGACAATTAAGGTTTCTGGATGAGAAGACTTGCGGAATGAAAAGGAATTACTTCTGTGTCTTAATGAGACAGAAGATTTATCTGTTAAGGATTTAAAGTTGTGGTCCTGCCTCAACATCCTCATTAACTACTTATACTTTTGTACTCACTTTGTACAGGAAGCAAAATAACAAAGGCTTCTGACACAGCCAGACTGCCTGCATTCAATTCTCAGCTCTGTCAGTTCAGCTATATGACCTCCAGCCAGTCAGTTCATCTCTCTGTGCCTCTTCCCCATTTATAAAATAAACTTAGTGCCATCAAGTCAACTCCAACTAACAAAGAACTGCCCCATAGGGTTCCCAAGGCTGTAATCTTTACAGAAGCAGCACACAGTCACATCTTTCTCCTGGGAAGTGGCTTGTGAGTTTGAACCGCCAACCTTTTAGATATCAGCTGAGCACTTCACTGAACCACCCACGGCTTCTTTCCCCATTCATAAAGAAGGCTTACTTCCATAGGCAGAAAGCTGGGGCATGATGAAAGGAGTCCCTGGAAAGTACTTAGGTCTGTAATCACTATGAATTAGCAGTGGTGAAGAGGCCTGACACAATGCAGTCTCTCACTAAACCTCTTTCTCGTACTAGGAGATAGTTCTCCTGTCCATTTAAAAAACAACAAAACTTTTGCAAATTAGGTGAAGGTTTACAAAGTACAAAGTAAAGAGTTTTTCCATTCAACATACACCTTTTATTTCCTATCACTAAAAACAATCCCACAATGGAACTTAACTTCCTCTCTGTTTCCTGTTTCCAATACTCCTTTCTTAATCCTTCTGAACTTTGTCCTTGGCAAATGCTGCTCTTTTAATCTCAAATGGTTGATTACTCTAAGGAGTGTTTACCTCCCTAGTGTTCCCCTACAGACCTGACTATTGTATGGCTGAAAATGGAGCCATGGGATGGGTTCATTCAAGATCTGAAGGGTGACTAAGGGCCATCTTCTCAGGAGTTCCAGCGATCTCTTATCTGGTCTCTTATCTGACCAGTTGTTGTTGTTGCAGTAAGCCTGGTCTTTTTCTATGATTCTGAGTTTTGTTGCACATTTTCCTCCTGCTCTATGAAGCCGCTTTAGTGTGACTTCTTTTAGGGCCATTGGGAGTGGTAGCTGGGTCCCACCTAGTTCTGCTCTCAGGACCGTGGAGGCTATTTTGGGTGTTTCATTAATCCAGTGTCCAATTTATTTTTATTATGATGACTAGGGTCTTTTGATAAATAAGTACCTTTAGACTATACTTCTTAGCTTTCTAGTTGCTTTCCTGATTTCAAAGTACCTAGGCTTCTGTTCAATTACTCCCTTTGGACAATTTCCAGTGTCAACAAAAAATTAAACCAATAGCTTCAATGGAATGCTGTTTATACACATACTGGGCTATCTTTTTATTTTGAATGCTACATCATCATTGCTAGTAATTTCACTACCAACAGTAAAAGACATAAACGTAGAGGAATTTTACAATATTAACATGAAGACAAATCTCCTTTTAAATAACTTCCAAGAAAAGTATAAATAATTTACCTGGTGATAGCAGCAAAAAAGTTAACCACTGAGGGCAGGCAAACCTTCAGAGGATTCAGCTGACTCATGACAATGCGTTCAAAATTTAGACCCTGAAGGTACCGCAAGCCTGTGATTAAAAAAGAAAAGTTTTTATATAACAAATTAAACTTGAATTGTTTCAACACTAGAGTGTTTTTTAAAAGTACCAACAGGATTGATAAAGGGCCTGTATCAGTGGGTGGTAACAGGTGGTACAGTGGGGCGTGCTCAGCTGCCAACTGAAAGGCCGGTGATTTGAAGCTGCAGTGGATCCACAGGAAAAAGACCCGGAGATTCCTCCAGGAGCTTCCCATCTAGAAAGCCTCAGGCAGTCCCACTGTCAGCGGGGTTGCTATAATCTAAATCAACCTCAAGACACATAACAAGCTATCTTTACAGGCACAGGTAATTTCACACGTTTAATAAAAGTACAAAGAGTCACAAACATAGCTGAGAAGAATGTCACTAGGCTAACTAGGCTAACCACATTCTTTGATAACTAAGCCACTATCACTGGTAAAAACTGTTGAGTCAGTTTCGAATCATAGTGACCCATTATAGGGCTTCTAAGGAGTGGTGGTGGGCTTGAACTGCTGACTTTGCCATTAGTTCAGTGCTTATTCAACAGTGCCACACCAGGCTCTGAAAAGGTGAATGAGAAAGCAGTTTATTATATTAAGGGTCAGGAAGTAAGGCAGATGTTTGTAGCGGGCTGTAAGCCGACAGAGGAGTTAAAGTGCTGGTAAACTTAGTGTATACAGAGTTTATATGCAAGAAAGCCTTCCTGACAGATCAGTAGTTTTAAAACCGTTCCCTATGGTTACAAGAACATGACTGTGACACCACCTAGTCCTCAAATTCCTTCCATATATACAGGCCAGTCTGACAGCAATGTAACAAACACACCGCCTCATTTCAACACACGTCTGAAATCATCTGTGTCGTTGAACATTCTTTTTGAATGTGCATCAGTGGTGTCAATTTCAAATTTTTCTTTACCAGAAAACTCTGGCAGCAGAAAGAAAACTGAAGACATCACTGTCCCAGAGCGAATGACTCTAAAGCTCTCCTGTATCAGTTCAATAGACCCTACACTCAGAAACAAGGAGACTAGCTGGGTAAGTCACTTCTCCTAAAATGTTTGATAAAGATGATGTAAATGGAATCACGGTACAGCTTACAATTCAGTTTCTTTCTTTAACCAGGATGGTCACCATGGTGGTAGTGTGCCGTGGAGTAGGTTCCGATTCATAGTGACACTGTATAGGATTTCTGAGGCTGTAAATCTTTATGGGAGCAGAGAGCCTCATCTTTCTCCTGCGGGACAGCTGGTAGTTTCGAACTACTGACCTTGAATAACAGCTTGCCTCGTAACCACTCTGCTACCAGATGCCTGCCATCTTGTTCGCACCAAGGCAGGTAGAGTATTAACTAAACTCTCAGTCACTGTAGAAAGCCATCATCTTCTGTTTATTCAACTTTAACATGCAGAATAGACAAATGCATAATGCAATTCATATTGACATAAGTTAGGGTTAGTGCTGTGATCCTCCCAACCCCTCCTCACCAGGACATTGTTTTTCACAACTGGGCTTGGGGGAGGGGGTACTAAAGTAGGCATCTAGGAAGGTAGAGGTCAGTGTTGCTTCAGGGCAGCCTCTTCAATGAAGGATTAGCCGGGCCCCAGTGGTGCTGGTGCTGAGTGGGAGGAAGCAGCAGTCTATTCTCATTATCCACAGAAATGAACAAAGTCACTTAAATTCATGTAATTCCATTGTCCTGAAGAAACTGCATCACCTCAGCTGCACCCATCTGATTAACAGGCTTCATTGGGTAGACCTGGCTGGAAGCAGCCAAGCGGACAGCTGGGCCATGAATTCTCTCAACTCTTCAGGACACGAGCACATCTGTGGTGACCACAGCAGGGCCCAAGGACATGTCTCTGGGGCAAATGGCTTCTCAGTGCTTTGGTCTTCTTGCTGGCCCTTCACTGGGCTATGTGATGAGGACAAGGTGAGGTGGCACAGAGAGCCGCATGCGTGGTGCTATCCCAGAGCGAGAGCTCAGCCTCACACCTCAGGAAAGCACATCCACATTTCACCCTGTGTGTGGGGGGCGTGGGGTGGGGGGTGGGTGAGTTAGCTGCTATGTCTCCTATGCCTTTAGTCTTTGTAACTCCCACCAAGTAACTCCTCCTGCTGGGTCTAGAAAAGCTAAGGTGGGAGAGGATACTGACAGATGACAGGATTCAGCTGTGGGTGTCAGCAGAGTAACTCTTACTACCATCCAAAAAGAGCCAGGAGTGAAGCATGTCCTTTGGACCCTGAGATCCCTGCATACAGAACCTCCTGGACCCAGAGACAGAAAGCTGGGGCACCAGAGAGGTGGCAGAGGAGGAGAAGCAGAAGCCAGAGCCAGAGCATAAGGGCCACCAGAACCGGGCTTCCCAGCCCACAGAGCAAGGAAAGCTGAGTGACTCTAGGCAGGAAGCTTGCTCACACAAGAGGGTGCTTCCAGGAACTTAAATGGGAGAGTTCATTTTTTTCTGACCCACAGAGCTAAAGCCGATGAGGTTTATGGTGGAGTGGTGTGCCTGTAGGCATTTATAGCAGCAGCCTTAAAAGAGCTACTGATCTATGGAGTCCTGGTGTGGTACTATAGGATCAGTACTTGATCACAAGGTCAGTTTACACCACAAGACTGGCAGTTCAAACCCATCAGTCGCAACTCTATACAGACTCACTTTGAGTCAGAATGACTGGAAGGCACTAATGACAAGAAAAGAGCTTTGTAACATTATTGGAGCAGGGCAAACGCCAGGTCAAGGGGCCAGAGAAGAGGCTGCCCTGACTGTAAGCACTGTGCCTGCAACATTTCTGAACTGTAACCTATTAATGTCCCTAATAAACCCCACAGCTAGGAGTATGGTGTCTGACTTCTGTGTGGACCATTGCAACCAATTATTGAACCCCAGCAGGAGTAAAGAGCGCTGAGGGAGGGAGGCCTGGGGCTGTCTTTTGTGCACAGTGGCAGACTTTCGGAAGTAGGTGGCCAGATGTTTCTACTTCTTCTTAATCTGGAAGTTCCACTGAAACGTATCATAGCAACAACATAAGCACCCCCTGACAGATAGGTGTGCCTGAGGTGCATTGGCTGGGAAGTGAACCTGGGTCTACCACGTGTAAACCGGCAAAATGATTTGTAAAAGCTTGAGTGTGTGTGCATTTTTCTGGATCTACAGTTTTCACCAAATTCCCAAAAGAAGAAAAAACCAAAGGTAAAGAAATGCCATTCTAAAGGGTGATAAGTACACAATGAAAACCCTCTTACGGCCCACTTCACTGACCTTCCTTCAGATTGCCACTTAATAGCTGCTTGTGTCGGAAAACAAAAGTGTAGAACACAGCCTGACAGGCTGAATAAAATGGTCCATGGAGAGCAACGTCGCAGAAAGCCTTTGTTCCTGAATCCTGGTTATGAAGGTACAAGTGCAGCCAGTTAACCAACAGATCTAGGCAGGATTTGACAGTACTAGAAAAAAGAAAAAGGGAAGTTCACTTTACTTGCTTCATAAAAACACTAGAGTGACACCAAAACAGGTAATTGTCTACCATTACAACCTACGAAAAGTCAGTCCAAGGTGCCTGTAAACATCACCCCTAGGCATACAAGAGAAGCAAAGTTGAGCAGGATGGACTGACTAGAAACAGGTAGGTCCAGAAGGATGCCTAAAGCCCCAAGGGACAGGGAGTTTTTTCTAATCAACTCAGAAGGGCTTCTGCAATGGCCCCCCTAGCCTTCTATAAGGGATATAGCCAAAGGGTGGGGCACTTTAACCAACACCCTATCAGGGAAAGCCAATCTGGTTGATTCCACCACAGCCTATCGGTCCTGATGAAATCTTGAGAGGCCCACAATTTAGGGCCAGAGACTTTTAGTTGTTGGGAGGATTTGTTAACAGCATCCTTGCCCACAGATACATTCATGGGTCCCTGGAAGAAAAGGCCCAGATCTGGCTGCACTGGGTAAGTCTGTCTATTATCTTTAAAGGTTTTTTTTTTTTTCTTTTCCTTTAACAGATACAACTGACTCAGAATGCAAAGGGAAAACGACAAACCTATAAAAGGATCAACACTCCATAGCACCACACCCAACAGAAGACAAAGCTTTACACATACAGCTTTAGCTCTTCAACAGGAGACACTGTTTCAAAGTGCCCCTTAGCAACAGAACTATCTCTTACAGGGTGGGTATGCAGATTTATTCACTAGTAAAGGCAGACCCCAAAACCAAGGCCATCTCTCTGACGTGAGATAATGCACTCCTTGTTTTAAAACAGGTGGTGTAGAGTAGGCTACTCACATAAGAGGAACAAATTTTGCTCTTGCCAAAAAGCTTCCAATATAATTCCCTGCAGCTTGCCGGATGATAGCAGGATTATTTGGATCCTGCAATTTTTTCCATAGATGTTCCAAAAAGGCTTCTGCAAAACCCTATAAAAAGACAAGATGTTGGTCAGTTCTTTCTGTAAACCATTCGAGTTAGTAGCATCTTAAGATTTTCACTCACCCATGTGGGAGAGTCTGAATAGTTCAGTCACACAGCTGAACCATGACTGAAGTTTTCACGGTTCTTGTTTTCAAAATATCCTGAGAAAATACCATTACAAACAAAAAGGCCTCCCAGGTGTTAAATAACCCAGTGGAAACATGTGGCTGAGCATTAAAATCCAGGAGCGTACAAATTCAGTATGTTTGTGACAGGACTTTGGAACCTGCCTATTTAAAAAAATCTACATGCGATTCAAGGAATTGCTTGTTATTAAAATAAACAAAAAAACCAACTCTACAAGCCTACAAGACCAGTTACTACCACTATTATTCAAGTTTATGCACCAACCACTAAAGCCAGTGATAATGAAATTGAAGAATTCTACCAACTTCTTCAGTCTGAAATTGATCAATCATGTATTGATGACTACTGGTGATTGGAATACAAAGGCTGGAAACAAAGAGGGAAGGCTCAGTAGTTGGAAAATATGGCCTTGGTGACAGAAATGATGCTGGAGATTGCATGATGCAATTTTGCAAGACCAGTGACTTCTTCATTGCAAATACTTTTGAGCATCATAAAAAATGACTATACACATGGACCTCACTAGATGGAAATCAAATTGATTACATCTGTGTTAAGAGATGGTTGAAAAGTTCCGTATCATTAGCCAAAACAAGGCCAGAGGCAGATTGTGGAGCAGACCGTCAAGTGCTTGGATGCAAGTTCAGGCTAAAGCTGAAGAAAATTAAAACAAGTTCACAAGAGCCAAAATGGTCCTTGAACATATCCTACCTGAATTTAGAGATCATCTCAAAAACAGATTTGATGAATTAGACACTAAAAACAGAAGACCAGAAGAGTTGTGGGATGACATCAAGGACATCACATAGGAAGAAATCAAAAGGTCATTAAGAAGACAAGAAATAAAACCCAGACCAAAATGAATGTCAGAAGAGACTCTGAAACTTGCTCTCCAGCATAGAGATGCTAAAGCAAATGGAAGAAATGAGGAGGTAAAAGAGCTGACCAGAAAATTCCAAAGGGCAGGTTGAGAAGACAAAGTCAAATATTATAACAAAATGTGCAAAGAACTGGAGTTAGAAAATCAGAAAGAACATTCTCAAGTTGAAGAAACTGAAGAAAAAAATTCAAGCTTCAAATTTGCACTATTGAAGGATTCTTTGGGCAAAATATTGAATGATGCAGAAAGCATCAAAAGAAGATGGAAGAAAGACATAGATTCACTACACAATAAAGAAACAGTTGATGTTCAACCTGTAGCATATGATCAAGAAGAGCCCATGATGCTATGGAGAAAGGGAGCAGCTGAGGACTCTAGACTCATGGAAAGAGAAAGGTTGTATGCTGGCAGCCAGGAGGCCAGCTTACAGAATGTGCCCTTTGGTTGTGTAAATGATTATATATTCCTGAGTGGTTTTCCATACAGCTCCCCCCCCCCCAAAAAAAAACCAACAAACAAACAGAGAGAACAGAAGCAAATACTGTTGAATGATGACGCACTGAAGAGACTGTAATTGTTGCAATGAAACAATGAGAGTAACATCAATGTTCTCCCATGTAAACTATCACTCAATTCACAATAAAAACTTATGCAACAACAACAAAAAGAGCCCATGACACTAAAGGAAGAAGTCCAAGGCATACTGAAGGCATTGACAAAGAACAAATTGAAACCTTTCAACAAACTGAGGCAGTACTGTAGGCACTCACTCATCTATGCCAAGAAATTTAGAAGACAACTACCTGGTCAACTGACTGGAAGAGATTCATGTTTATGCCCATTACAGAGAGAGGTGACCCAATGGAATATGGAAACCATCAGACAATATATCACACTCAAGTAAAATTGTGTGGAAAATAATTCAGGAACGGCTGCAACAGTATATTGACAGGGAACTGTCAGAAGTTCAGGCTGGATACAGGCGAGGACAAGGAACGAGGGACATCATTGCTGACATCAAATGGATCTTGGCTGAAAGCAGAGAATATCAAAAAGATGTTTACCTGTGTTTACTGACTACAAAAAGGCTTTCAACTGTGTGGATCATTACAAACTATGAACATCAATGCAGAGAATGAGTATTCCAGAACATTTCATTGTGTTCATAAGGAACCTGTACATAGAGGCAGTTGTTCAAACAGAACGAGGGAACACTGAGTGGTTTAAAATTAGGAAAGGTGTGAGCCAGGGTTGTATTCTTTCACCATACTTATTCAACCTGTATGTAAAACAAATAATCTGAATTATATGAAGAAAAACGTGGCATCAGGATTGGAGAATGACTCATGAACAAAGTAACTGTGATATGCTGATGATACAACTTGCTACCTGAAAGCGAAGAGGACTTAAAAAATATGCACAAGACCTCTTTAAAGTGTTCAATAGCAAAAATGTCAATTTGAGGTACACCTGACCCAAGCCATGGTATTTTCAATAGCCTTACATGCATGTGAAAGTTGGACAATGAATCAGGAAGACTGGAAGAACTGATGGATCTGAGTTACAGTGTTGGAGGAAAATATTACAAGTACCATGGACTGCCAAAAGAACAAACAATTCCATGTTGGAGAAATACAACCCAAATGCTCATTCAATGCTAGGATAAGAATGAGAAGCCAGGCGTGCCAGACTTCGTCTCTCATACTTTGGAGATGTCAGGAGGGACCAGTCCCTAGAGAGAAGGACGTCATGTTTGGTAAAGTAGATAGCCAGCGAAAAAGATGAAGACTTCCCACGAGAGGGATTAGTACAGCGGCGGCAGCAATGCACTCAAGCTTAGCGGGAACTGTGAGCTAGGTGCAGGACCAGACAGTGTTTCGTTCTGTTGTGCTTTGGATCGCTACGAGTCAATACTGACTTAACAGCACCTAACAACAAGTGATTCTGATGCTTTGCCAGAAATAGAAGCTGGCAACAACCTACACAGTTAATATGACCACACATATTAATCATTCCCAGAAACAGACCTGTAGAAGAAACTCTAGTCAATATTAAACGAATCATACTACTCATGGAAGAAGACTGAGGGATAAAGCTGTGCTTTAATAAAGGGCACCAGGTCCTTTTCCTCCTTAAAAAAAAGCTCTTTTTAAAAACTATTGTGAAGACGGTGAAGGACTGGATGGAATTCTGTTTTGTTGCATATAAGGTCACTGAGTTGGAAGTGACTTGATGGCACCTAACAACACCACCAACAAAAGTCCACATCCTCCTCAAAAAGAGCTCTTTTCAAAGACATAGAACACAAACTTCTGAGTAGGGCATGTGTGTCCTCCATCACCCACACTCTCCAATTTTCTCCTGTGCTAGAAAACTACAAAAGGGAACCTTCTGTGAGACCCTCCTGCCCGACCCCATCCCTGCAAAAATGAGGAAAAAATGCCTAAAAAGGCTTAACATCCTGAACTGAGAAAGTTGCTTTGGGTTATTTAGGACTCAACCAGTAGAAATACTAAAGAAAAGAAAAAGTGCAGGAATCCATATGTGTGATTTTAACAGTAAGGGCGCCACCTAGTGGGCTCAGAATGGCATTTTCTGAGCTCTTGGCTGAGTTGATAATACATTCCTTCCTTTTGCTTTGTTGAAAAAGGAATGTGATTCAATTAAGGGTACAGATTAAATGAAAATCTCAAGAGAAAGCATCAGAAACATTCACCTGAAGAATTCAGTCTTCCCTACCACCAGCACCACCCCATTCTTAAGGGAAAAATGTTAGTGGGCAAGAAAAAAATCAGCTAAGATGTTAAGACATTCTTACTCACCAGCTTGAAGCTACAGAGGTAAAACATAAAAAACTGTACATGGCAGGAGGCGTGGGTGGGCAACAGGAGTTTATCAAAGATGCTTATCAGATCTCGATATAAATCCTTTGTTTTGTTGTTATCAACTTTACCTGCAGGGGACATTAAGCATTTCATTTTCAAAAAGACCATTTTCAATCACACATTGTTTTAATTTGCCAAATTTGTTCAAAGGATAAGATACCTCTAACAAACAAAATAACCCCATCCACTGCTTCTCACTCATAGCCAATTTGTATAGGGTTTCTGAGGCTGTAAATCTTTATGGGAGCACAAAGCCTCATTTTTCTTCCATAGAGGGACTAACAGGTGGGTTTGAATTGCAGACCTTGAGATTAACAGTATAGTCCTTATCATACAGCGCCTTAAGAAACACAATGCTGTTGTTGCCAAGTGCATCAAGTTGGTTCTGATTCATGGTGACCCTGTTTAGGGTTTCTGAGGAGTGGCTGGTGGGTTTGAACCACTGACCTTTTGGTTCAAATCCATATGTTTATCCTACAGTGCCACACCAGGATTCCAAGAACCACAACTGTTAAGTGCCATCAAGTCAATTCCAACCCTGGCGACCCTGTATAGGGTATCCAAGGAGCAGCTGCTGAGCTTGAACCACCGACCTTGCAGTTCAAACGACTTTGCAGTCTGACGCATTAACCCACAGAGCCATACCAGGACTCCACAATATAGCATCCATTAAACAATGATTTTAAAAAGTGCCATTTCTACTTTGCAGAGTTTTCTTTCTAGTACTGGCAAGGAAGCAGATCTTAACCTCACACACCACTGTGGCTGCAGAGGATTCTAAAATTCATCAAGCAGCAGACTGGTGGTGGTGGTGTGCCGTGGAGTCAGTTCAGACTCACAGCGACCTTGTACAGGGTTTCCGAGGCTGTATATCTTTATGGGAGCAGAAAGACTCATCTTTGTCTTACAGAACAACTAGTAGTTTTGAACTGCTGACCTTAAGGTTAGCAGCCCGATTCATAACCACTACGCTACTACTAGGAACTAAATGAAAGCAAGGGTGCTTCCAAACATTTGTGGGACATAATAAAGATTACACAATGTTAAAGAATAGTAAAAAATCTGCAAACCACATTACAACATGGACGAACCTGGAGGACATTATGCTGAGTGAAATTAGTCAATCGTAAAAAGTCAAATATTGCATGAGACCACAATTGTGAAAGTTAAGAAAATATTTTTTGCTAAATGAAACAGTCTATGATGGTTAGTTACAGGGTGAATGGGATGTGGAGGTGGGAAAAAATAACAGAGGCTAAATACTGTACATGGAGTGGACTGGAGCTATTGTAAAAACCATGAAGTATAGAATCTGCTGAATGTGAGACTGATGATCTGTTCTGTAAACCTTCACTCAATTCACCGTAAAAAATAAAAAATAAATTAACTAAAATTTAAAAATTTGTGGGGAAATGCCATTATCTTTTTGATCCATTTTTTTCACGAATATTTTGAAGAATGGTTGTATACACAGGAAGTTCATTACACTGTTGTTTATAAACGTCACCCACAAGCATAAAAAGAGGAAACCAAAACGTGTTCAATCCACATGATGGAATGCCACTCAATCAGTTAAAACAGTCTTTTATGGGAGTCATGAACTGTATGAAAATGATGTTCGAAAGGGCAGGTTATGAAAGAATTATGTTTAGTGTGGCCCCAAATCTATTAACTTTTTTAAAAATTACACATCAATTATGCACTCTGGTAGAAAAGGAAGATAAACGCATCAAAATGCTGATAAGCGTTCTCTGAATGGTGGCAGTGTGTTTATTTAAATTTTCTTTTTTATCCTTTCCTGGATTTCCTAAACTTGATCTAGCCAACATTTATCATTTGTGTAACAGGAAAAAAGTTACCATAATACTCAACTCAGATTCAAGTGTACCATTATTCTGAGAGACTGACTATTTTTCAATCTTAGCAAACAATGTGAACAAGAAAAAAAGTTTGTTTTCTTCTTGGCAAACTTCCCGGACTGAAAGAAGTCCATCAGTTTGTTCACCTGGGTACCACCACCCTGCACAGTAACATACTGAGCAATCCTCTACACTCAACGAATAACAAGCATCAAAAATCAGTACTGACGACACTATCCTTACAACGCCTACAGCCACTTGAATCTAACTTGGCCTCTGCCTTAAACTGACTAAACTCCACGTCAGTGTCTGATACAACATTCAGAGAAAAGATCAGGGGCTTTGAAAATACAAGGGAGACTTCAAAACATCTGTGGAAAAACTGAATGAAAGGCTAACGGAGCATTTTCAACTTGACCTCTCAAAACCGTCTTTTCCTCAGACTCAACATTACTGATGTATACAAGATTTTTTTCAATCATAGAAATAACGTTTGCACGACGTGCAACACAGAGCAGGGTGTAGCGCAGCGAGTGTATCAGGGCAGGCCATTACCATCCACGTAGCAGACATCCTTAATGTAGGACAGTAGTAAAGACAGCAGGATGTCCAGGCGTTCGGCTACCGGGTGCACCATGCGGTCGACTGGCACAGAATCAGCCTTTGTTTCACATTTAGTTTCTTCATCTTCATCCTTTAAAAATAAAGACAACATTGACATGCAAACAATGAAAGCACATGGACTAATGAAACCACCATCTACAGAGTTTTCAAAGCAAAGCACATGTCCATTATCCTGGTCTCAGCGCCTCTCTGAAGACCCAAGCAGAGGCTGGCCATACAACAGGACTGGTTCCACATGTCGGTACCAGGTCCGCGATTCCAGACCAGGACCTCCTGGCTGCTTTTGTTCATTGTCCCCTTCTCCAGAGAAAGAGGCCCTCAGCAGAACAGGAGCCAGCGACTGCCCTGGAGCTAGGATCGACTGAGGTACACTCATGCCTGACAAATCAGGTTACGGCTCCCTTCTTTTCCTAAAAACTTCTCATCATGAATTGGGTGAAGGTTTACAGAGCCAATCTCTTTTCCACTCACAATTCATCCATCTGTTTTGGTGACAATGAATACAATCCCTTCAGTGTAACAACAGTGTCCCCACTTGCTCCCTGTGTTTATCATTTCGATTTGTTCTTCTTTTCTGTCCTTTCCTGATTTCTGAGCTTTTGTTGTTAGATGCCAGCAAGTCAGTTCCAGCTCACAGTGAGCGGCTCCAGGCACAATGGACACAACAGTCTGGTCCTGCGGCCTCCTCACAATCGTTATGTCCGAGCCCACTGTTGTAGCCACTGTGTCACTCTTGGTGAGGGGGCTTCCCTTTTTCGCTCACCCTCTGCTTTACCAAGCATGCTGGAATTCTCCAGGGACTCATCCCACATGGTAACGTGCCCACAGTACATGAGCTGAAGTCTCCCCGCACTCTGGCTATCCTTCTTCCAAAGCAGACTTACTGGTGCTGGCAGTGCATGCAATTTCTGTCTTCTTTGCAAACACATTTGAAATGCATCAATTCTACTCTAATCTTCATATTTATTATCCTGCTGGTCTTTGTTGTTAACTGCTGTCAAGCTGCTTGACTCAAAAAAATCTTTGTGGGCGCAGAAATTTTCATCTTTCTCCCACAGAGCAGCTGGTGGGCTCAAACTGCAGATCTTAGGTTTGTAGTCCAGTGTTTATCCTATGGAGCCAGCGTACTCCCCTTCTGAACTTTATCCCTGGGTCAGTGCTGCCCTTGTGATTTTGTACGTTTGACTGCTATTGGGAATGTATACCTCCCTAGTGTCACTGCTTACTGTACTGTCTACCATCTGGCTGAAAGTTGAGCCGCAGGATGGAGGATGCCCAAGGGCCAGTCTTGGGGGTTCCATTAGTCTCATCCGATCAGTAAGCCTGACCTTCCTTACGACTTTGAGTTTTATTACAGGATTTTTTCCTACTCTGTCCTGGACCCTCTACTGTGATTCCTTTCAGGGCCATCAGCAGTGGTACTTGGACACCACCTAGTTCTTATCATCTTGGGTCATGGAGGTTGGGGTTCATGTAGTTCATTAGTCCTTTGGATGAACTTTCCTTGTACCTTTGACTATCTTCATTCTTCTCTGTGCCCTATCCCCAAAGGCGAGGAAGAGGTAGGCATGAGAATAGTTGTACCTTAATTGGGAATTCACAAGCTCTTAAGCCTCCAGTTGCTACTTAGCAAAGCAGGATGTAGAACACTTTCTTTAACCATGGTGTCCCCTGAGACTGTGGTCCTGAGCCCCGAGGCCCAGAGGTTCATTTCCTCCCCAAGATGTTTGGTTATGGCTAAGACGTTTTCATATCTTTACTGTGGTTACTTTTCAATTGAAATCAAACCCTAAAACTCCTTTTCTGGCTTCCTCAAACACTTTGTCCCAAGAGTACGCGCAAATCCCTGTCTCAGGCTCTCTTTCCAGTGAACTCACCATAAGATGACCACCCAGGTAGAGAAATATACTCTAAGTCATAGGATCTGTAACACACAGCAATTCAACAGTAAGCTTTCCTATGTACCATTCCCTCACAAACAACATGTTGCTTTAGCAACTCCAAACCCAAATTCAAAGCCTTAGAAACAAATCAACTATACTAGGCAATAAGAAGCAAGGAGCTCTGGTAGCGTAGTGGTTACAAATCAGGCTGTAAACCTTAAGGTCAGCAGTTTGAAACTACCAGCCGCTCCGTGGGAGAAAGATGAGGCTTTCTGCTCCCGTAAAGATTTATAGCCTCAGAAACCTGTACAGGGTTGCTATGGGTCAGAACTGACTCGACGGCACTTAACAACAACAAGGCGAGTAACAATAGCAGCAAACTACACAAGTAAAATAGTGTTGTTAAGTGCCAGAGTTGGTTCTGACTCACAGCGACCCTATGTAGGGTTTCCAAGGAGTGGCTAGTGGGTTTGAACCACCACCCTTGTGGCTCAAACTCACCTTGCAGTTAGTTAAGTGCATTACCCTGCAATGCCACACCACACAAGTAAAATAGTATTTTTAAAATTTTCAACCATTTCAGAGCTATCTTCATTGCCTTGGGAAAAAAAAAAGAAAGAAAACTACTGGCTGCTCCCAGTCTCTAAAATTGTGAGCTATGGATTCCCTTCCGCAACAGAAACACTTAACCATATTAAACAGAAACACTTACCATATTAAACAGCCCTTCTGCAGCATCTGTCCCACCACTAGTTTGAGTAGTTTCCTCAGCATCTTCAATATCTCTCCGAGCTGCATTCACCTACATTGTAACAAAAGGGGGCAGGGAGGAGAAAGGCATTTAAAATACACCATTTCAGGGCCTAGAAATTCATATATACCTTAAAGGTGCTTCCCATAAGCACCATGAGGCACTGAGTCTGATCTGAGTCATTAGAGAATTTAAATTTACAAGAGTACCCACCAAGGCCCCTCTCTCATGCTATCTTTACATATAATGAAAACCACAACCCACATGATGCTCAAATTCAGATAGCCTCAAGAAATCCACTGCTTAGTTCACCTGTCATGGTACACCAGATACTCACAGGTGTGCTGTATATGAAAAATACCTTCAACGGAACAGAAAAATGATGACATGCCAGCCAAACTTAAACAATTAAATGTTTACTTTGGTATGTTGTTGGTAGTGCAGTCCAGCATTTTTTCTTTACTACTCAAATCACGTTATACTATTTGCCACATGACCTCCTTTCTAAACATACTCTAAGAGAGGTCTTAACCCCAGGTGACCACTGAGCCAGAGAGTCTAACTGCCAGGTCATCTGAGGACCACCTCATTCTATCACCATCTCCCTGACAGCATCATTTGTGTGCGCCACCACATCTTAGCTACCAAATCTTAAATCCTGCCTGCTTCGCTCCCAGCCAAGGAATGGAGCTGACACTTCTGAGACTGCCCTATGGAAGACAACAAAGATCATCTTCCAATAGTCAAATCCAAGGCCCCCTGCTTTCCTCCTCCAAGTGTTAGGAGTAAGGGATACTGCTGATCAAATGCTTCCTGCTTCCAGGCCCTCCCTCAGCATTCACACTACCGGGCCCCTCTGCCCTCCCCACTCAGTGAATATACTTCATCTAGCACCCTCCTCCCCCTCCCCACAGCAACGCTGCATCTTCAGACTTTCTCGACAGCTCTGTTACATCTTCAGACTTTCTCGACAGCTCTGTTAACGACACCATCATAACTGCAATCCACAAGGAGCTGAAGAATCCTCTGAAGGACTTCTCTCCACGTCCATCCTTTGTTTGCTTAAGGAGGATTTCACTACCACTGCACCCTATTCCTAACCTTGGGGCATGGGCAGGGAAGACTTAATAGCACTCAACTATGATTTGCCTTTAAAGAAACATTTTGTTTTTCTTTTAATTCCAACACCAAAAAGGTATAAAAATCTCAAGCCACCATTACTCTCTTAGGAATGCCTTCCCTACTTCCTACTCCCTGACTACATCTGGATCACATCTCACAATAACGCAATAGTGCATGTGGCTCATACACACATTTAGCAGAAACCTACTTTTGATTATACTGAAAGAAAGGAATCAAATGAGAATGGAAGTATAGATTCGTTGTTGTTAATGCTGCTTTATATACTGAGACCAAGACAAATGGAAGAGCTAAGAAGCAAAAATCAAGGGAAGAACAGATTAGGGCATACTCACATCCAATCTGAGCAGCTTTTCAATAACAAGCTCCAGAATGTCATGCCTCAAGGTTGGAAAATACACACTGATCCTTAGTAAATTGTGAACATAACACTCCTAAAACATCAAACACATGCACTTTCAGAGACGGTTTCATAATCACAAACTATCAACTACAACCTTTAATTTCAAGTATTTAAGTAGGTAAAAACATTCACTAGCAGTAAGTCCTCAGCTGCCAGCTAGCCATAAGATTGGGGGTTCGAACCCAGCATCCATTCCTGGGAGAAAGATGTGAAAATCTGCTTCCATAAAGATTTCTGCCTGGAAAACCCCGAGGCAGTCCCACATTAGCCTATAGGGTAACTAAGTCAGAAGAGTAGAGGATCTGACTTTCTGTTTTTAGTCTCACAATGCAGAAACAATGCCTACAAGTCTGTTGTTGTTGTTACGTGCTATCGAGTTGATTCCGACTCAGTGACCGCGTATAGGATTTCCAAGAGGAGCTGGTAAACTTGAACCACAGCCATTGCAGTTCAAACCAACCTTGCAGTCCAGTTCAGTATAATTACTCTATTAATTACCCCCAGCAATGGAATCTATAACGTGATACTTTTATACTGGTTTCTTTTTAATTTTGTGTTAAGTGCCATCGAGTTGGTTCCGACTCATAAAGACCCTGTATAGGGTTTCCAAGGAGTAGCTGGTGGGTTTGAACTGTCAACCCTGTGGTTTGCAGTCCATTGTTGACCCTACATATTGTATAACAAACCCATTTGAAGTGTACAATTAAGCGATTTTCAATATGTTCAAGGTTGTGCAAGCACTATCATAATCAATTCTGGAGCATTTTTATCATCCCCCCCTCCCAATAGTCCTTACCAATTAGTAATTGTCCATTCCCCTCCTACACCCGCTCCCAGCCAACCACTAGTCTATGCTCTGTCTCTATGGATTGGCCTATTCTGCACATCCAATATAAATGCTACCATACAATACATGGTCTTTATGACTGGCGTCTTTCGTTTAGCATAATCTTCCATGGAGGCAGCCATGATGAAGCATGCATCAGTAATCTTAGTGGGTTAAATCTAGTATAACTATGAATTCTGTGACGCAACTGGTAGATTTTAACTGCTGAGCTTTAGTTATTAGTTCAATTCGTAATCCACTGCACTGTTAGGGCTCCTTTTACCCCACTAGAATATGACTATAATAAAAAGACAGTAAAACGTGTTGGCCCCTACTGAATGGTTCTCATCTTGTCTAGATGGGTCCGGTGAAAAGAGATAGGGATAAGAGTCTTATGATTCAATAGTAATTGTTATCATGACTAATTGCGACTGTCACAACTATAAAGGTAGAAATTTTATAACAAAAACGGGGCAATAGTTAATCTTACAGTCCAGAAACAGAGAACCCTAGGACCATCAAGGGAGATGAACACAAGCAGAATGTGGGACCCTATCCAGAGAAACAGCAACACCAGAGACGGAGGCAGAGATGGGGACATGGAGAGATAGAGCAGCTGAGTACTCTAAACTTATGGAAAGAGAGAGACTGAGTGATGGTGGCCAGGAGGCAGGCTTGCAGAATGTGCCCTTTGGTTGTTTAAATGATTATATATTTAAATGATTATATATATGGCAAGTACTGTTGACTGATGATGCATGGCAGGGACTGTAATCATTGCAATGAAACGAAATACAATAGGATGCGTGTAAAACAGAGGTTCTCTCATGTAGACTATCACTCAGTTCACAATGAAAAAAAGTGTTGGCAAAGATGTAGAGAAATTAGAACCCTCACACATGGCCGGAAGAATGTAAAATAGTGTCTGCTTTAGACAAAAGTCTGGCAGTTGTCAAAAATGTATAGTTCTCATATGACACAGAACTTCCAATAATAGTTATCCTAGTGGGTTAAAGGAGTCCCAGTGTGGTACTACATACAGGGTAATGCGCTGGACTGCAAAGTCGGCTTCAATCACAAGGTAGGTGGTTCAAGCTCCTCAGAAACCCTACACAGGGTTGCTAGGAGTCAGAACTGACTTAACAGCACTTAACAAGTGGGTTAAAAAAACAGTGCAGTGGATTACCAATTGAGCTGATAACTGACGTTAGAATCTACCAGCCACTTCACAGAAGATGAAACTTTCTACTCCAGTAAAGATTAACAGCCTAAGAAATCCTATACAGGGTCACTACGAGTTTGAACTGGCTCCACGCACACAACCCAAACCATAACCACTAGTGGGTAAAAAGTGGTGCTTCATTGTGGTTTTGATCTACACTGCCCTTAGGATTAGCACTGGACCAGGATAAGCACTGTACTGATAACTGCAAAGCCAAGCATTTCAAATACTAGCTGCTCTGCAGGATAAAGATGAGGCTTTCTGAAATTTATTATCTTGGAAACCCAATACAGGATTATTATGAATCAGAATCAACTTAACATCAGTGGGTTTTTTTGGTTAATGATGGTGATCATCTTTTCATGTGTTTATTAGCCATTTCTGTATCTTCTTTGAGAACTGTCTATTCAGACCCTTTGCTCATTTTAAAGTGGATTATCTGCTTTCATTGAGTTGTGAGTTCCTTACACATTCTAGATGCAAGTCCCTCAACAGACATGTGATTTGCAAGTCTTTCTCCCATTCTGACTCACTTTCTTTTTTTTCCCCAACGTTTTACTGTGAATTGACTGAAGGTTTACAGAGCAGATCATCAGTTTTACATTCAACAATTTTGTTTCATTACATGCTTGCAAGCCCCTCCATATACCAACAGTTGACAGTGTTTACCTCTATTTGTTCTAATTATTGCATTCCTCGCTGTGACTCCCATTACCTTCATCTTTCCTCTGCT
>NW_006408696.1:3398208-3399430 GCF_000296735.1 Chrysochloris asiatica | reverse complement strand
TGTTTTCAAATTTTGCGTTTATTGTCTGTTCTTCTAACATTTTCCTGAATTCTTCTAAAGTTTTTTCTGTGTTCTTGCTTTCGATCTTTCTGTTACTTGGTTCAAGCAGTTATTTTCTTGATGAATGTCCTCAAGTTTCAATTTTGATGAAATCTAAAGTACCTACTGTTTCTTTTGCTGCTTGTGCTATAAGGATCATTTGTTATTACCTGCTGCCTGGCCTAAGGTCACGAAAATTTAACCCTGTTTTAAGAGTTGTACTTTATAATTAGGTACTTGATTCATTTAAAATTTTGCATATGATCTGAGGTATGGGTTTTGCTTTACTTTCTGCATGTGGATATCCATGTTTCCAGTACCATTTATTGAAAAACACCGTTCTCTACCCACCCATTATCTTGTACAATTGGCTTTTATGCATTCTTGCTGAACTCACTTATTACCTCTATTAGTCTCTTTCACTATTAAGAATGATGTGAGCTGTGACTTTTTTCCTGTTGTTGTTATTAAGTGCCGCTGAGTTGGTTCCAACCCATAGTAACCCTGTATAGGGTTTCTGAGGAGCCACCAGTGAGCTTGAACCACCAACCTTGAGGATCAAACCAACTCTGGTTCATTGAACCACTCCTAGATGCCCTTTAATAGTCTGAGAAAGTTCTTACTAGAGTGTTTTAATCATAAAAGGGTGCTGGAGTTTGTCAAATGCTTTTTCTGTGTCCATTGAGATACTCATGTGGCTTTGATCCTTTATTCTATTGTTAGGGTATATCACATTATTTGATTTTCAGTGTTAAATCAATCGTGTATAAAATTAAATCCAGAATTACATAATTCTTGGCTAAATCCCACTTGTTCACAATATATAATTCTTTTAAAAAGTTGTTAGATTCAGTTTCCTACTATTTTGTTGAGTGTTCTGCATCTGTACAGGAGTACAGTGTTTTTTAGTATTCTACTCTGAGTAATATCTGGAGAGATTTGATACATTAAACACTAAAGACCAAAGACCAGAGGAGCTGTGAGATAACATCAAGAACATCATACAGGAAGAAAGCAAAAGGTCATTAAGAAGACAAGAAAGAAGGAAAAGGTCAAAATGGATATCAAAAGAGATAGTGAAACTTGTTCTCCAACATAGAGATGCTAAAGCAAATGGAAGAAATGAGGAGGTACAAGAGCTGAACAGAAAATTTCAAAGGTCAGCTCAAGAAGATAAAGCCAA
>NW_006408696.1:3392440-3397787 GCF_000296735.1 Chrysochloris asiatica | reverse complement strand
TTGGCAAAGAACAAGGCACCAGGAACTGATGGAATAAAAATTGATATCTTCCAAGAAAGTGAGGTGGCACAGGAGGCACTCAATCATTTCTGCCAAGAAATTTGGAAGACAACTATCTGGCTGACTGATTGGGAGATTCGTATTTGTGTCCATTCCAAAGAGAGGTGACCCAACGGAATGTGGAAATCATCAGACAATCTGTTTGATAGCCCATGCGAGTAAAGTTTTGCTAAAGGTACTACAGAAAAGGCTACAATCATACATTGACAGAGAACTTCCAGAGGTTCAAGCCGGATTCAGAAGAGGCTGTGGAATGAGGGATATCATTACTGATGTCCAATGGATCTTGGCTGAAAGCAGAGAATATCAGAAAGATGTTTACCTGTGCTTTACTGACTACGCAAAGGCTTTCAGTTATGTGGATCATGACAGACTATGGACAATATTGCAAAGTATGAGTATTCTGGAACACTTAATTGTGCTCAGAGGAATCTGTACCTAGACCAAGAGGTAGTTGTTCAAACAGAACATGCGAACACAGAATGTTTTAAAACTAAGAAAGGTGTGCGATAAGGTTGTAATCTTTCACCATACTTATTCAACCTGTATGCTGAGCAAATAATCTGAGAAGCTAGGTTATACGAAGAAAAACATGTCATCGGGATTGGAGGAAGATTCATTAACAACCTGCGATATGCAGATGATACAACCTTGCTTGTTGAAAGTGAAGAGGACTTAAAACATTTACTGATGTAGATCAAACAGCACAGCATTTGGTATGGATTACATCTCATTATAAAGAAAACAAAAATCCTCACCACTGGACCAATAAACAACAACCTTATCAACGAAAGAAAGACAGAAGTTGTCAAGGACTTCATTCTTCTTGGATCAACTATCAACACTCACAGAAGCAGCAGTCAAGAAATCAGATGACGTATTGCATTAGGCAAATCTGCTGCACAAGACCTTTTTAAAAGTGTTGAAGAGCAAAGATGTCAGCTTGAGGACTAAGGTGCGCCTGACCCAAGCCATGGTATTTTCAATAACCTCATATACAAGCAAAAGTTGGACAGTGAATAAGGAAGACCGTAGAAAAACTGATGCTATTGAGTTATGGGGTTAGAGGAGAATATTGAAAGTGCCACGGGCTGCCAAAAGAACCAACAGATCCATTTTGAAGAAGTGCAGCCAGAGTGCTCCTTGGAGGACAAGATGGCCAAACTTCGTCTCTCATACCTTGGACATATTGTCAGGAGGGACTAGTCACTGGAGAAGGATATCATGTTTGGTAAGGTGGAGGGTCAGAGAAAAAGAGGAAGACCCCCAACGAGATGGATTGGCCAAGTGGCAGCATCAATGGACTCAAGTGTGGCAACAGAAGTGAGGTTGGCCCAGGATCGGGCAGTGTGTCGTTCTGTTGTGCGTAAGGTCACTATGAGTCGGTACTGACTAGAAGGCACCCAACAACAACTCTGGGCAATATACCACAAAAACTAGCAAACATTATCCATGCGTTACTTTATATATGTAATACCTTTAAATAAAAATCAAAACTTAGAAGGAAACCACGATACTGTTAGTAACACAAAAACTTAAGTAGAATTCGTGACCAGAGAAGGAACGTTTCTTAGTATTATACAAATTAATCTTCTAGTACTTATCTGTTTACGGACTGCTGTTTAAGTGCTGTCAACTCAGTTCTGACTCAAGAGACCCTGTATAGGGTTTCTGAGAAGTGGCTGGTGGTGAGCTTGAACCACCAAGCTTGCAGTCCAGTGCCTTAACCTGCAGCACCACAGCAGTTTACACATTAAGTCTATAAAAACATTTCTGAAATGGACTAAATGGTTCGTACAAGGTAATTAATCCTTGGGCTTAAATGCCTTTAAGACAAAACAACTTTTAAAAAAAAGACATAACATCATCTAAAACAAAATCACACAATTTAACTTTCCCAAGATTATTCTTTTTTTTTTTAGACGACATGGATATATTGTGATATTCTATTTCCTCACCCTGTGTCAACATTTATGTAGAACTTTGCACTCACATTTTTCCCCCCAAGATTATTCTAATGAACGATTTCTTACCAATGTTCTCTCGGATTTTCGGACAAATGGAAATTTTTCGACCAGTATTGGCATAAGAAACCAAGGTGTCCTGTGAAAAAAATCAATTAATGTTAATTTGACTTTCTAGGAAGGCATTTCCATTAAGAGAAAATGTGGATAGACACAGGAAGAAAAATGCAACCCTTAACCCAAGTGATTGGTTCTTAAAATAAATGCAAAGCTCCGTCAGATTAAAAAAGATCTATGACTTCAGGGGGAAATGCTTCTAAAGCCTTATTTGAAAAGTATAGGAACACCAACACCAAAAAGCAAATGAAAGGGAAAGCATTTTTTCCCCACATTCACTGGAAATCTAAACATTTTCCATTGTTGTTGCTAAGTGTCCTAGAGCAACCCTTTATAGAGTTTTGAAGGAACAACTGATGAGTCTGAACAGCCATTCAAACTGACCTTGCAGTTGAGTGCTTATCCTATAGCATCACACCATGACTGTTATATACACATAATTTTAGAAAGGAGAGACTTTATCAACTTCGATTTTTATGTTAACAAATAAATTTCAAAGTCCTGTTTCCCTTTCAAAAGAAATGCATACACTGGAAAAGCTATTCTTAGGAAGCATCATTTTCATTCTGGTAACATGACACAAATATACAAAGGAGCTTTTCAGTGAACAGTATTGTCTGTGGAATATAAGAGCATATTTGAACCAATATAAAGTTTTGTAGAAAACCGACATAATGCTAAAAACAACAACAACAACAACAAAAAAACCCACCTCCAAAAACGTTAAAAACAATGTGATGGTACCAAAACAGAAAAATAAAAAAAAAACAGACAGAATGAGTTGATGGTGTTAACGTTTTATCATTCTCTAATTGACTAGAAGGAGTCCTGGTGTGGCGCTGTGGGCTAATGCATCAGACTGTAGAGAAGCTTGAGTTGCGAGGTCGGTGGTTCAAGCTCACTAGCTGCTCCTTGGACATCCTATACAGGGTCACTATGGGTCAGAACCGACTCGACGGCACTTAACAACAACAACTGACTAGATAGAAAAGGAAACCAGAATGATTCTCAATAAACAGCAAAAGTATACTCACGATGGGACGTATCTTGCTATTATTTGCAAGGCTCTGTGACATGTGTCAAAATTTGCAGGAAGATCTATAAAGAGAAAAGTGAGCGTGTGTTAGCAAGAAAACAAAACTTTATAATGAAAACTTAATGTACTTGAAACTAAAAGTACTTGTTAACTACAACTGAATGATTTATTGGAGAAATTATCATTTCTGTTTACTCAGTAACCCTAAGTGAAGACTAAATGGACTAATATTACTAGTAATACATCTAATGCAACTGACTGCATATTGCTGTTGTTGATGTTAAGTGCCTTTTGAGTCAGTTCCGACTCATTTAAAGCTTCCGTGGCTTTAAATATTCCCAGAAGCAGAAAGCCTCATCTTTCTCCCATGGTGCAGCTGGTGGGCTCTAACCATGGACCTTGTGGTTTGCATTTCAGTGCTTATCATACAGAGCGACCATGCACATCAATACTAAATATAATAAAAGACTCATCCAAGGCAGCCATTCGTTACTCTACTTCTTACAACAGGTCCTGGAGTTGCGAGTATATTTTGTCCGTTAGTAAGATACAATAAGGGGCATCCTTTACTCTCGTTAAACTTACTATCATCTTCGTCATCAGAATCGGAAACATCCACATCACCTTCCTTAATGATCACTCGGGCTTTGGAGAGAAAAAGAAAAGATATTATTCTCCTGTCACCTGACAGAAACAATGAATAGCTATATAAAAAAGTAAAGTAACTTAATTTTTAAGCAGCTAAAAACTTCAATGTATAAGTTGTAAGACTTTAGAAGCTCACTAAAGATAATGACCACCTACAAAACTTACAGCAACGAATGAATCTAGACACCTTCACAGAAGCCACGACTCGGAGGAGACATGTTCAAAAACTGCGGCCAGTAAGTATTCTGAAATCAGTAGTATTTTAATAGACACATTTTTAAAAACCAAAGCAAGCCAAGACCCACCACTTACGAGGTACAAAGTGAGAAGCAATCATGCTGAGACATGGTCGAAGAAAGACAGTCTGTGCTGACACGAGATTCCCAAGAAAGGCCAGGTACTCCTCCACCACTGTTTGACTTCGATTCAACCACTGCAATTTCTGCAGTCCAGAGGGAGAGACACAGAAACGTCACTGATCTAATCTTTGATTTTCAAAGTCCTAATCTGTGAAAGAAACTGTGTACTTACCAATAGGATACTGACAAGGTGCTCAAAGTCCTTTGTCAAGTGTGTGATGGAAGACCGGAATTCCAACAACCAGTTAATGATCTGGTCATCCTTAAATTAAACAAGGAAAAGTACTTTCATAACCACAAGCCCTCTAACATAACAAAGGAACAACAACATCCATCACTTATCAATGTCAGAAAGGAACCCTAGTAACCTGGTTATGTTGTTGTTAAGTGCTGTTGAGTCCATTGTGGTGCAGGGCAATCCTGTATAGGGCTTCCAAGGAGCAGCTGGGGGAATGAACTGCTGATCCTGTGGTTCACAGTCCAGTGCTTATCCTACAATACCACACCAGCCGTCCTGCTCTGATATTTGGGGTGTGGGAGGGGGGATTAATTCACTATTTCAGTCTTAATAACTTACTTGCCCTAAAGAAATGAAGAGTTGTTGTTGTTAAGTACCATCAAGTCAATTCTGATGCATAGCGATCCTGTGTAGGGTTTCTAAGGAGTGGCTAGTGGGTTTGAACCACCAACCTTACAGTTAGCAGTCCAGTGCTTATCCTACAGAGCCACACCAGGGCTCCCAAGGAAATGATAGTACCTATAAGGAGCTCTGGTTGCGTAGCAGTTACGAACCGGGCTGCGAACCGCAAGGTCAGCAGTTCGAAACTACCAGATGTTTCGCGGGAGAAAGATGAGGCTTTCTGTTCCCGTAAAGATTTACAGCCTTGGAAACCCTGTACAGGGTCGCTATGAGTTGGAACTGACTCCATGGCACCTAACAACAACAACATCATGGTGAAATTAGTTCCCTTATGGAGTCCTGGTATGACACTGAAGGAAAAACACTAGACTGCAAGTTCCGTTTAAATCACAAGGTTGGTGGTTCAAACTCACCAGTCACTCCTTGAAAACCCTATACAGGGTCAGAACCAAATGAGAGCATTACACAACAATATGGTCTTTTGTTTTAGTTTTTTTGAAAAAACATCTTAAGCGATTCCCCC
>NW_006408696.1:3384558-3392340 GCF_000296735.1 Chrysochloris asiatica | reverse complement strand
TCAGTTCTCAAACCCAGGTTTGTTACTTTTGGGTTGACTTGAGGTCAAGTTGGATAAGGTTGGATAAGCTGTAGACAACTTGATGATTTGATACTTTCTGTCTAGCCCAGGGCTTCAATCCGCCCTGTAATTGCTTATGGAAGCAGCCAGCCTCAAAGGATTTTAAAGGCAAGAGGAAAGAATTGAGAAGTAGAGAAGCAGAAGGACCCTCCAAAAAGAGCTGTAACACCGAGAACAGTGAGAGGCCTGCAAGAGACCCTTTTCTTTGTGAGAGCCGTCAGCAGGATTCTTGCCACCGACCCACCAGATGCCAGTAGTATTCCCCTCCCCCAGCTGGGGCAACCAAAAGATCTCCAGGCATTACCAAGTGACTATTACAGGCTAAAACTGTCTGACTGAGAATCACCGGATACGGAGGAATCACGGAGAGAGTGAATTCTAAAGGATGAAACTGACCCAAAGAGCAAAGTGTTGTCTGTATAAAGTGGCAATGACATTACTAATGATAGAACAAATTACCTTAATGTCTGGATCGGACAGCTGGTTCTTCAACAACTCAAAGTCATTTGTTTCACCCTTGACAAGGGGAAAAAAAACTGGGATTGTTTGCTTTGCTCTGATCAACAGCAGAATTCTTAACTTGTTAAGTCCCCACAGCAGCCCTTAACATCTTTTGAAATTACAAAAGGAACATTGTCACTAGCACAACAACTGTGGATTAAAAAATCACGGCCACAAAAAATTAAGAACTCATGTTAACGGAGCCAGGCTGGGAAAAATGAAGATGACAATTGAAATGGTATGCATATTTAGCTAGGATAGATATTTGGACCCTAACAATTGACTGACTACTAGAGTTGGTACTCTGAAATGTTAAAAAGGTTTAAAAAAAAAAACCAAAAACCCAAAACAACCCAACTAATTATCTAATCCAGGGAAACTAAAATATCATCAATTCACACATATGGATATAAATGGGTATTCTGTAAACAAATGGATACAAATGCAAACCCCATTGCCACTGAGTCAATTTTGCCTCCTGTCGAGCCCTAGACAGGGTTTCTGAGACTGTAAATCTTTACAGGAGTAGACAGCCTTCTCTTTCTTTCATGAATTGGCTGGTGGTAACTTTATTGAAGCAAACTGTTTTTCTAAATACTGTGTAAATAAAACATTTGAACAGAGAAAACCGCATCAGCAAAGACTGGTTATTTATTACTCTAATTCTGAGCTGTTATTGAGTACTTAACATCAAGAATGATGTATGAAATTCATTTTAGGCTATCTATTCATTTTTAGTTGAAAAGCTATGGGTATATTCTGACCAGGCTTCAAACCAGCTCATTCTGGTTTGATCTCCTGCTGAAAATCCATTATCTGGAACCAGAACCTTCATTTTAACAAGATCCCCAGGAGGGACAGAGTGGGAGTGAGACGGAGAGTGTATGTGTGGGGAAGGGACCTTGTTAAAATGGACACTTCTATTGAGGATATCTGGGGTGGAAATAGAGATTCTCAGCCGTGGTCAAAGCGAATGAACTGCTTCAAAATCCTAATTCTGACAAACAAAAACCAATCCTCATGTTATCTCGTCTTTTACCTTTTTGTACTTCAGCAAGACTTCTGTCACAGTTCCACCAAATCGAACAGTTTTTCTTGGGGGAGAATTGAAAAAATCATTCTCCAATGCAAGCATATCTGAAATCCTGTAGAACCAAGATCAAGTAATTAAGAACATTACAGAGAACATCAAAGCCAATCATCATTCAATGGGATGACTACAGCAAAAATCAAAAGGCTTCAATGCTCGGTGCCCCCACCCCCGGCCATAATTTATCCTTCACTCAGCAGCCAGAGGGGTCTTTCAAACAGTGAGAGCCGATTGTGCCACCCTGTTCTTGGGCTTAAACTCTCCACTGTCTCACAGCTGCACTTCTAGGTCCCATGTTTATCTGACCCGTGCCTACCTACTTGCTATCCTATAGCCAGCTACAGAGTTCTGCAAATTTACCAATGGTTCCTATTTCACTCCTGAAAACCAGTATCTGTACAAAGTGGCACTAACTTTGTATCATCAGAAATACTTTTCTCCCATTTTCATCCGGGGTTGGATTGTCTATTGTGTCACTGGTGGTCGTGATGTACCATGGAGTCGTTTCCTACTCATAGCGACTCTGTACAGGGTTTCCGAGGCTGTAAATCTTTATGGGAGCAGAAAGCCTCATCTTTCTCCCATGAAATAGCTGGTAGTTTCAAACTGCTGACCTTAAGGTTTGCAGCCCGATTCGTAACCACTATGCTACTTGTTGTTGTTAAGTACCGTGGTGTCGGTTTCGACTCACAGCGACCCTACACAGGGTTTCCGAGGCTGTAAATCTTTACAGGAGCAGAAAGCCTCATCTTTCTCCAGCGGAACAGCTGGTAGTTTCAAACTGCTGACCTTAAGGTTCTCAGCCTGATTAGTAGCCACTAAAACATGAAGCCTTCCCCAGCAGAAATTAAAAGTACCCACCTTCTCACTCCTTCAACCATTATTTTCTTTCTTTGCATTTGACAGCATCCTGCTCATGTATTTATCGGCACGTTTACGATCATTGCTGTAAGCATGGCAGTAAGTAACTTTGTTGCAAAAAGCTGTCTCTTTTGGCTGGCTACTGTCAAGTGTCTAATGTAGTAAGTCGCTGGTTCAATAAACAGTATGAATGCTATTATGGTGTTTTACAAGCTTTGCCTTATTTAAACAGAGCAAATTAGTTACAAAAACAGCATTCAACTAATGAATCTCACAGTTATATCCTAAAGTGTTTTAGGGGGTTTGGGAGCTTTAAACGAGCAGTGGCTAAAGCACTCGGCAGCGAACCCAAAAGGTCAGTGATTCAAACCCACCAGCTGCTCCAAGAAGAAAGAGGTAGTTCAGTCCGTTTCTGTATATATTTACAGAAATCTTGGAAATCCCATACAGCAAACTCACCAGCCGCTCCTCGGAAACCTATACAGGGTCGCTACACATCGGAACCAACTCGATGGCACTTCGCAACAACGACACCCTGTTCCACAGGGTCCCTGCGAGCCGGAATTGACTTAACGGCTGTGGTTTGGGGTTTTTTTTTTGGTGGGGACCTTTAAAAGTTAAGAGGTGACTAAAGACAGCTAAGTAACTGTGTCGCACTAATTTCAAACACCCACCACCATTTAGGATGTAATGTGCCAGCACTGACAGAGAAACGGGAGGGAGAGGCGGAGGAAAGGAGCTGACCGCAGTCTCTAGGCCTGGGACGCTCGGAGGGAGCCCAGGGCGAAGGGAGGACCCTGGAACACAGACTGGGCTTCTTTCCTTTTCCAGGGTCGCTCCCGCGTCGTTGCCCGCTTCGGGGCGGGGGCTCACTCTTGACAACAGGAGACGACTCGCTTGCCCACTGCTCTTCCTCCGCGTCACCAGCTTCACCTCAGACCCTTTCAAATCGGCTGCCCCAACCTCGAACTTGGATGTCGTTTCCAAACGCGCCAAAGGACGGAGCGCGCCCTGACCCTTACCCAGTCCTCGCGGTCCCCAGCGTCTGCACGGCAGCGGCCGAAGCGGCCACATCACCCGGCAACCGCGTGTGAAGCAGCGGGGCCGCCATGGAGCCAGACCAGCTCGACCGCGGCGCCTCGCGCCGGAAGTCGCCCAGACACCGCCTCTCTCCCGGAAGTGGCGCGTGTACGCGACGATCTTCAGCCAATGAGGGAGCCCACGTGAGAGCACTGTGGCGAGGTCAGTGGGCTAGAGCGCCGCCAATGCTTCCTCCTCCCGGCTTCCCAATTGCCCCTCTTCCTAGTTGGGCGACTTTCCGAGTCCTGTGAGGTTGTTGTTGTTAAGTGCCGTTGAGTCCATCCCGACCCATAGCGACCCTGTATGTTGCTGTTAAGTGCCGTCGAGTGGATTCCGACCCATAGCGACCCTGTATAGGGTTTCCGAGGACCAGCTGGTGAGCTTGAACCGCAGACTTTGCAGTTCAAACGGCTTTGCAGTCTGGCGCATTAACCCACAGCGTCACCCCAGGACTCCAGCGACCCTGTATGTTATGTGCCGTGGAGTCAGTTTTGACCCATAACGACCCTGTATAGGGTTTCCGAGGCTGTAAATCTTTACGGGAGCAGAAAGCCTCATCTTTCTCCTGCAGAACAGCTGGTAGTTTCGAACTGCTGACGTTAAGGCTCGCAGCCAGATTCGTAAACACTACGATCAACTACTGTGGGGAGCCGGCTCCTTCTAGCCCACACCAGAAAAACAAACCCTTTACTGTCCAGCGGAGTCGCATTCCTGGCAACCCTGAGTACTACAAAGTAGAACGAACCTGACTTGGGGAGTCTTGGCTCTCTAATAGGTAAAGAAGCGAGTCTCACATAGCCTTTCTCCCTCGGCACTGTTGGTTGTGTTTCATCCTCTCGCCTTTAGTTCCAGCCACCCAAGGTCCTCTTTAGCCCTGAGGACCCCCCTAAAAAGAGTGTGGGCACTAGGACTGGCTAAGCCGTGACTGGGTTCCATTAAGTAGTATCCTTTCATTCAAAAACATCCTTCTAAGTGCTGTTGCAAGCACAAGGTGGTGGTGGGTTTGTGAACAGACTCATAGCAACCCTGTACAGGGTTTCCGAGGCTCTGGTAGCGTAGTGGTTACGACTCGGGCTGTGAACCGCAAGGTCAGCAGTTCGAAACTACCAGCTGCTCCGCGGGAGAAAGATGAGGCTTTCTACTCCCGTAAAGATTTACACCCTCGGAAACCCTGTACAGGGTCACTATGAGTCGGTTCCGACTCCACGGCACATAACAACAACAACAACAACAAATCTTTACGGGAGCAGAAAGCCTCATCTTTCTCCTGCGGAACAGCTGGTACTTTCCAACTGCTGACTGTATGGTTTGCAGCCTGATTCGTAAACACTGCGCTACCAGAGCACCTAACTTGACGATAAATAGGGAAACTGAGGCCCTGTAAGTAACCCAAACCCTCACAGAGAAAAGGAGTAGTCCAATAATGCGAGCCTAGCTAGCTGACCGGAGGAGCCTGGACATGTATATTACCTACACTATCATCACAGACCCCCAAATCATTTTATCCTCAAGGAAACTGAGGCTTCAGCAAGTAACTTACTCACCACTCTCAGCTGTGATGTTGGAATGAGAAATCAGGGGTGGGGGGGAGCAGTTTCAAGAGGTGTTCATCTGAAATTAAAATTGTAAAGCTGAACAGGAGTCAACCAGACCTAACAAAGCACCAAAGAGTCTCTAGGTGGTGTAAATAGTTAAGCACTTGACTACTAGAGGCAAAGATGGTGGCTCAATTCATCCAGAAGCTCCTTGAAAGAAAGGCCTAGTGATCTGCTTTCAAAAGGTCATTTCTTTCAAGCCCTATGGAGCAGTTCCACTCTGCACACCTGCTTGGGAATCCACTAGGTGGCAACTCACAACAGGGAACGGCGGGTGCCAAAGCATGGACAGAAAAGGCAAAGATAAATAAGGGACTATCCCTCCCGGCCAAGGAGCCTCAGTAGGATGGATAGCCTGTAGGATAAGAACTGGACTGCTAGCAGTCCAAACCTACCATCTGCTTGGCAAGAGAAAAAGTAGTCTATCTTCTGTAAAGATTTACAGCCTCAGAAACGCTATACAGGGTTGATATGATTCAGAATCCACTGGATGGCGGTAGGTTTGGGTTTTTGAGTTCCTCCCTACAGTTCTAAAAGGGAAAGTGTTATAACTTTTGGAAATTATATTGAGTACATAAAACTAGTTGCAGCGCATATATATGTTAGCTATAAAGCACAGTACTGTTTTGCAACAGTGTAAAATAGGAATTATCTTTCTGTGGTCTCTGTTCAGTCCCACCAGCTCAGTTACAGAGTTTTTGGGGAATGTTAGGCAGAAAGTAACAATGTCTCAATAGTAAAGGCAATTTCATCTGTTGTGCATAGGGTCACTATAACTTCGAACTAACTAGATAGCCGAGGAGGATGGGGGTCTGGTAGTTAAACCGTTAGTCTGTTAACCAAAAGGTCTGTGGATAGAATCTACAATCTAAAATTCTTCAGAAATAAAGAATGTGTCAGTCTTGTACTCTTTCGTATCCATTCGCTATGTGTCAGAATTTTTGTTGTTGGAGAAGAGGAAGAAATTCCCACTTAAACAGCTGTCTTGAAGCATCTTTGTCAGGCAAACACCACCACCAACAAAACCTGGAGGGCAGCGAGTTATTTGTTGTTGTTTGGTTAGCTGACTAAGATGCTTCAAGACAGCTGTTTAAGTGGGAAGGTCTTCCTTGCATCCTCAAAAACAACAAAAAAGACTTTTACTCACCATTCATAAGCACTTTCATACAGTATCAAGCAATTTGACAAATACTTTAGTCTTTCACTTGAAGCTGTCTGATGTGTACCTATGGACATATGTTCACAAATTAAGAGACATAATTAAATGAACACCTGCAAAGGCACCATTCCAATTTAAGCAGGGGCACAGCAAGTTAAATGACTGATGTGGTAATCACTGTCCTGATTTTAAAATGTCATTTTAACTTTTCATTATCCCTAAACAGTATGCGGTTTATGAAAGAAAATTATTTCAATCAACATTGTGCTTCTAAAATTCATCCCTGTTGTGTGTGGTTGTGATTTGAATCTACTACAATTTATCCACTCTATTATTACATGGGGATGTGGTGGCTCCATTTGATAAGCACTGGACTGTGAACCGCAAGGTCCAGGTTTGAGCCCGCCAGCCACTCCATGGGAGAAAGATGACACTTACTGTTCCCTCAAAGATTTAAAACTTCGGAAACCCTATACAGGGTCGCTGTAAGTCAGAACTGACTCAAAAGCACTTAACAACAACAAACATTACAGACATATTGTTTTCATTTTTTAAAATTTGCCCTAGGAATATTCTTGGAGAGTTTCCTTATGCACATAGTCAAGCATTTTTTAGGGTAGAATTGTTGGTGTGGAATATATAAAAGAAACAACAGCGAAAGCAATCTTGTCTCCTTAAGCTTGAGCACAGCGGAGACTAGGTGTCTATGCTTAAAATACATTTAAAATGGAAGCCAGAAAATAACACAAGGGGAAAAGAAACACCTTAAAATCAGCATAATTTATCACTTGAGTTCTTTCATCAAATATCCCTTCATTGGGAACATGTCTACTTAGTTCCCTGTGACATGGGTCCATCTTCCCATGTCTTTCTTTGTCTCCAGCCTTGATCAGAAAAAACAAAGAACTCGCTTTTCCCTCCCTCTCAAAAGAGATGTAGCCTTGCCCAATGTAGTCATCCTTTTACATACCGTGTGTTACAGTTGTTTCTAATTATTCTGAGCTTCTTCATTCCACAATGAATTTTTGCTTTACTTTCATATACCCAGAAGAGTCATTAAACTGTTGTTTGGTTTTTAAAGAGCAATCTTTCCCTAGACATGAATTCTTACATCCCTAGAGAAACACATAATACTGCTGGTTAAATCTCTTGGCTTGCAAGTAACGGTAATTAACTTGAGCTAGTTTAAGCAGAACAGTATACATAATCTTTTATGTTTATTTGGCGCAATGTTGTTGTTGTTGTTAGGTGCCGACTAATAGCGACCTTATCCACAGCAGAATGAAACACTGCCCGATCCTGGCCCAACCTATCGTTGCCACGCTTGAGACCATTGATGCTGCCTCTTTGCCAATCAATCTCACTGGGGGTCTTCCTCTTTTTCTCTGACCCTCCATCCTACCAAACATGATATCCTTCTCCAGCGACTGGCCCCT
>NW_006408696.1:3382436-3383718 GCF_000296735.1 Chrysochloris asiatica | reverse complement strand
ATAAAGCACAGGTAAACATCTTTGTGATGTTCTCTGCTTTCAGCCAAGATCCATCGGATAACAGCAGTGATATCCCTCGTTCCACAGCCTCTTCTTCTATTATTAATGGATGTTTACAACTGTTTCTCTTCATTTTGAGTTGTGCCCCATTAGCAAATGAAGGTTCCAAGGGCTTTACTCCCACAGGCTTTACTCCATTCGCGTCCTCACAGTCAACTCTACTTTGAGGAGGCAGCTCTTCCCTAGTAGCATTTTAAGTGCCTTCCAACCTGAGGGGCTCATTTTCTGGCACTCTGACAGTGTTTCTCTGCTATTCATAAGGTTTTCAGTGACTGAATATATGGAAATAGTTCATCACGCCTTCATCCTAGTCTGTCTTTGTCTGGAAGCTCATCTGAAACCTGCCTACCATGGGTGACCCTTCTGGAATTTAAAATACCGGTGATAGCTTTCAGGATCACAGCAACTCACAAGCCACCACAGTAGGACACACTGATAGATGAGTGGTGGGTTGTTGTTGTTAGGTGCCAGCAAGTCAATTCCGACTTAGAGTGACCCTTTGTCCAACAGAAATAAACACTGCTTAGCTCTGTGTCATCCTCACAATCATTCCTATCTCAGAGCCCACTGTTGCAGCCACTGTGTCCATCCATCTTGCTGAGAGCCTTCCTTTTTTAACTGACCCTCCACTTTACTAAGCATGATGTCCTTCTTCAGGGTCTGGTCCCTCTTGATAACATGTCCAAAGTATGTGAGACAAAGTCCTTCCATTTTCACTTCTAAGGAGCATTCTAGCTGTACTTCTTCCAACACTGATTTGTTTGTTCTTTTGGCAGTCCACAGTATATTTAATATTCTTCACCAACACCATAATTCAAATGTCTCAATTCTTCAGTCTTCCATATTCATTGTCCAGTTTGGCATGCATCTGAAATGACTGAAAATACCATGGCTTGGGTCAGGTGTACCTTAATCGTCAAAGTCACATTAATTCAAATAATGGAGAAAAGAGAAATGATCACTATCAAGATTAGTTTTGTATTTTGAATTGTTTGGTTTGCTTATAGAATTTCACTCTTTAGAACCTGAATTTACATGGAGCAGGATTCATATTCTAGCTTTGTCATTTACTGAGTTTTAGCAACTACTGTAAGTTCTCAGGACTTCCATTTCCTTATCTAGAAAATGAGAATAATTTATGATATATTTTAGAGCTCAAATTCAAGCTTCTAAAATGATTTTTTAAAGAAGGTAGTGGTTAAGAATCGGGGTGCGAACCTCA
>NW_006408696.1:3381180-3382320 GCF_000296735.1 Chrysochloris asiatica | reverse complement strand
ATAATCCTGTGGATTTGATGGGAAAGAGACTGTAACTCAGGGTTACCCAGCCTCTGACACTAACAAGCTACGTAATCTTAGGCAGACTGCTCAGGGTTTTTGTTAGTTTCTTTGGGGAAGGGACGGCACTAAATGACTACTGGACTTCTTAACAATCATTAGCTGCTAACCAAGGTCTATGTTTATTATTGCATATAAAAAGTTGTATACCTGCAAAACATTGAATTGGCAAAAAATAAAAAAAGAGAGAGGAAAAAAAAAAATCCACCACACTGTTACGCTGGAAATAGACAAACTGTCCATCAGTAGCAGGCTAAATTAACTATATAACACATCCACTTAATGGAATAGTGTGTAGTCAGAAAAAAGAATAAGAAAGCTCTTTAATTCCCAATGGAATGCTTCCCGAGGTATATTAAGTGAAACAAGCAAGGTGCCAAACAATATGTAAAGAAAACCTGGGATATATAAACTCTTTGGCAATATATGTGTATGTGTATGAGAAAGGATTTACAGTAGTAAGTGACATTTTGGGTCTGATAAGAGGGGGATGGTGTTGGGGGACAGACATAGGGTGGCAGGGAACTTCAAGTACAGCTTCTGCTTTTTGAGTTACATAATATAGACGTAGAATACCCCCTACTCAAAGAACTAAAATTTGAAAAATGTATCCATTCTATACAAAATATTTCTTTTAAAATCTGGAAAAAGAAACCAGGAAAGTTTAACATTTTAGAAATTCATAAACAACTATATTCAGTAAGGAGTTCTTTTAAGGTGGTCGTTGAGGTTCATTAATCACAGTTCTATTTACCAAAGATAAAAGCCAATCTTTTTTTTAAAGAATAATATTTTAAGAGGGCAAGTTAAAAAGTACTGAAAATGATAGAAACCTTGATGAAACAAAAATATCAAAATGTGAAGTTACTATTTCATGGCACATGCCTCCATCTGGGTCTATGCACTTCTTTATTTTATTTTTTCAGGACAAGTCGTTGGAGAAGGATATCATGTTTAGTATGGTGGAGGGTCAGAGAAAAAGAGGAAGACCCCGAGTGAGATGGATTGGCAAAATGGCAGCATCAATGGGCTCAGGCGTGGCAACAACTGTGAGGTTGGCCCAGGACCAGGCAGTGTTTT
>NW_006408696.1:3375216-3378580 GCF_000296735.1 Chrysochloris asiatica | reverse complement strand
AATCATAGCTTTACCATTGACATTTGTAAGACATTGAAAAAAAATTACTTAATCTTTCAATTCCAAATCTACTGTTCTTGAAGTTGAGTAAAGGTAGCCCTCTATGTTGTGTAAGGAACGAGATAATGCTTATTAATCAGCAGTGTATGGTACATTATACTCAATAAATGTTAGTTATTATTAATATAGGAGTTCTGATGTGGTGCTGAGGGGCTAATACGCTGGACTTCAAGGTCGGTTTGAACCACAAGGTTGCTGGTTCAAGCACACTAGTTGCTCCTTGGAAATCCTACACAGGGTTGCTATGGGTTGGAACCAACTCAATGACGTTTAACAACAACAGCAACATAATTAATATTGCTGTCCTGGTGTGGTGTTAACCACAGGTCAGCAGTTCAAACCCACCAGCCGCTCCTTGGAAACACTGTACAGGGTCGCTATGAGTTGGAACTGACTTGGCAGCACTTGACAAATAAGAATTAATATTGGGAGCATGGAGCCTCTGTAGATTTAAGTGTTGAACTGTGAACCGTAAGGTCACCAGTTCGAGCCCACCAGCTGCTCCATGGGAGAAAGATGAGGTTTTCTGCTCCTGCAAAGATTTATAGTCTTGGAAACTCTACGTAGGATTACTGAGTTGGAACCAACTTGATGGCACTTAACATTATTAATATTGGAATCCTGGTTGGATAAGTTGGATAATATTGAAATCTTGCTGTTGGGTAAGCACTGGACTGGTAACTTCAAGGTTGGTGGTGATGGTGTACCATAGAGTTAGTTCTGATTCATAGTGATCCTATGCTTCAAACTCCCCAGTCGCTCTCCGGAAACCTTATACATGATTGCTATGCATCACAAGTGACTTGACCGCATGTGCTGTAACTGGACTGGGCCAGGTCTGAGAGGTTTGGCAGTTGACCTGTACCTAGCCCCCATGATGTGATAAACTAATAAGAGGGTTAAGGGTGGGATGCTGTTCCTGTTATGTGCCATTGAGTACATTTCAACTCATAGCAACCCTGTATAGGGTTTCCAAGGAGCAGTTGGTGGGTTTGAACTGCCAACCATGCAGTTAGCAGTCCAGTGTTTATCCTACAGCACCACACCAGGACTCCACCTTTAATTCCACTGCCATCTTGATCCAATTTATGGGAGATTTCCGAGGGTACAGCACACAACACCTTTTAGCTTGTTGTTAAGTGTTGTGAACTCCAACCCTGCGGTTCACACAGAACTTTTGGTCCTGTGCTTATCCTTCAGTACTATACTTACAAGCGATAAAAAGAGACTTGAATATAGAGAGAGAGACCTCCTACCACCAAGCAAGAAGAGCCAGGAGAGGAGCATCCTTTGGACCGGGGGTCCCTGCTCTGTGAAGCTCCCAGATCCAGGGGAAGATTGATGCCAAGACCATGGAGAGCTCCAAGGAACGCTGGGTCTACAGATGCTGAAAGGAGACCAGGACCTTTCTCCAGAGCAGGGCTCTGAGTGTGGACTTCTAGCTTCTGAAACTGTGAGAGAATCAATTCCTGTTTGTTAAAGTTACCCCTCTGTGGTGTTCCTGTTATGGCAGCACTAGAGAACTAAGACACAACACTTAGCAACAGAACATTATTAATATTAGGACTAATATTAATAAAGCCATGTGTATTGATTTAAAGAATTGATGCATTTGAGTTTTGGTGTTGGAGGAGAATATTCAAAGTGCCATGGGCTTCCTAAAGAACCAATAGATCTGTGTTGGAAGAGGTGCAGCCAGAGTGCTCCTTGGAGGCCAAGATGGCCAAACTTTGTCTTGCATACTTCGGACATATTGTCAGGAGGGAGCAGTCACTGGAGAAGGATATCTGTCATGTTTGGTAAGGTGGAGGGTCAGAGAAAAAGAGGAAGACCCTCAGTGAGATGCATTAGCAGAGTGGCAGCATCAACGGTCTCAAGTGTGGCAACGATTGTAAGGTTGGCCCAGGACCGGGCAGTGTTTCAGTCTGTTGTGCATAGGGTTGCTATGAGTCGGTGCAGACTCGATGGCACCTAACAATAACAACAACAACATTGATTTAAATGGAGTCTTGGTATGGCGCTGTGGATTAATGCACTGGTCTGCAAAGTTGGTTTGAATGGCACGATCGGCAGTTCAAGTTCACCAACTGCTCCTCCGAAACCCTAGACAGGGTCACTATGGGTCTGAACTGACTCAATGGCACTTAACAACAACTGATTCAAAGGTGATACAAACAAGATACAAAGATTAATAAAACAAAAATAAATATGGTCCCATGTCTAGAGAAGATAACCACTATTACTACACCAGAAGAAATGAGTCATCTGAGGATCAGGATAAGATTTTTTTTCCTGAAGTGCTTCATGAATTGTGTTGTTGTTGCTAAGTGCCATGGGGTCTGTTCAGACTCATAACCACCCTGTGAGGCTTTCTGCTCCCGTAAGGATCTGCACCCTTGGAAACCCTAGACAGTCTCTATGAGTTGGAACTGACTGGATGGCATACCACCATCCCTACCCCTACTGCCAACCCACGAATTGTTATACCTGTGTACTTTTGTGTGGATGCTTTGCCTTTTACAGGAACATTCTTTCCCATCTTCTTTACTCAGTGAATTTTAGGATCCAACATAAGCATCACTTCATCCATCCCAGCTGACACCTTTATACTGGATACACTTTTATTATTGTTGTTAAGTGCTGCTGAATCTGTTCTGACTCCTAGTGACCCTGTATAGGGTTTCCAAGGAGCAACTGGTGAACTTGAACCACTGGCCTTGTGGTTTGCAGTCCAGTGTTTATCCTACAGCACCACTTTTATTATATCACATTATGCTAATCATCACTGTGCCTGTCTTCATTGATAAACAGGGAGCACATGCAGAGTAGGGGCTTGTTGAGCTCTGAATGCTGCAGGAGAAGCACTGGACTGCTAACTGAAAGGTTGGTGGTTCAAACCCACCATTTGCTCCTTGGAAACCCTATACAGGGTCGCTGTAAGTTGGAACCGAATGGATGGCACTTAACAATATACAGACTGCATATACACACTATGGAGTCCTGGTGTGGCACTGTGGGTTAATGCGCTGGACTGCAAGGTCGGTTTGAACTGAAAGGTCGGTGGTTCAAGCTCACCAGCTGCTCCTCGGAAACCCTATACAGGGTTCACTATGAGTCAGAACCGACTCGATGGCACTTAACAACAACAACATACACACACTATACACATATACTAGATATACTATGAGCCCTGATATAGCATCATAGGATAAGCACTGGACTGCTAACTGAAAGATCAGTGGTTCAAACCCACCAGCTGCTACTTGGGAACCCTATACAGGGTTGCTATGAGTTGGAACCGATT
>NW_006408696.1:3369761-3375086 GCF_000296735.1 Chrysochloris asiatica | reverse complement strand
CTTTCTGCTCCCGTAAAGATTTACAGCCTCGGAAACCCTGTACAGGGTCGCTATGGGTCGGAACCGACTCAATGGCACTTAACAACAACAACATAATTCCTAGCACTTGCTAGAAATATAATCAATGTCTGGTCAGTAAATTATTTAAAGGGTACTTCCCATAAAAAAATAACTCTTCCACTGACCTGTTCAGTTCCAAGCTACCTCTCTTTTCCTCACCTGAAATTCTCTCCTCCTTTGAAAGAGAAGCAAGTCTACAAAGTCTTCAAACTGCAAAATCGGCATCCTCTTTTATATATGTTTACTATCACACCTGCACGTAGGAAATACTCAAGTCTCCTTCAAGAATTGCACAGAGAAGTATTTCAATCTTATTGTTGTTGTTACGTGCCACCAAGTTGGTTTCTGAGGCTGTAAATCTTTGCGAGAGCAGAAAGCCTCATCTTTCTCCTGTGCAGCTGAGCTGCCAGTGGGCTCAAACCGTCAACTTATGGTTTGCAGTTTTACCTGAACTACTGCAGTTCAGGATAACAAAATATTGATCTTTTGCAGCAATTCTAAGCCCTTTCCTTCTGGAATTATGCTGTTAGTGTCTTATCATTTAGTGAAAGATTGAAGGAAAGACAGGAAGGGAGGAAGAAAAGAAAGACACATATATATAATAATAGCTTCTCCTCACTGAATATATTTTTAGCATCAAGTGTTCAAATTGTGCAATGGTTAAGTGCTTGGTGATGCAATGGTTAAATGCTTGGTTGCTAATGAAAAGATCAGAGGTTCAAACCTCCAAAGGCAAAAAGACCTGGCATTTTGCTCTGTAAAGATTTCAGTCCAGGAAACCCTTTGCTGTTGTTATTAAGTGCTTTTGAGTTGGTTCCCAACTATAGCGACCCTGAATAGGGTTTCCAAGGAGTGGCTGGTGAGCTTGAAATGCCCACCTAGCACTTCAAACCAACTCTGCAGTCCAGAGCCAAACCAGGAAACCCAGGCGGGCAGTTCTATTTGGCCTATAAAATCGCTGTCAGTCAGCATGAACTCAATGGCACACAACAATACACCAGAGGTTTCAAAAGTTTGTGGGGGAAAAAATCCATTATCTTTTTATCCCATTTTCCCACAAACTTTTTGAAGTCCTCTCGTCTATCTAGAGCAAGAAAGTATGTATAAACATTCCCTTCAGGGAAAATCAGAGAAAACTGATTTTGACTTCCTTCTAATATTCAGCTATATCCCCTGAATATTTTGACTTCCTTCTAATATTCAGCTATATCCCCTGCTGGAAATCACATCGGCCAATATGAAATGAGGATGAGTCTCTTTTGGGAGGCTATGTTGGTGGAGTTTCCACAGCGAGAAGCATAAGGATACATGAAAGTATTGCTGTGCTTTAAAACCTCCCCTTATCCTAGAAGAATGAACTTTATAACAGGATTAGAGAGACAGGGCAGGAAGTCAACACTGAACAACATACAGACCATTAACGACAACACTACAGACTCTGGTGCGGTGTTGGGGATCAGCACTGGACTTCGAACCAGAAAGTTGGCAACTCAAACCCATCAGCTGCTCCTTGGACACCCTATACAGGGTCGCTAGGAGTCAGAACCGACTCGACAGCACTTAACACCAACCACGACAGCATTCATGTACTTCTCAAACAGAGAAGCAGGGTCCCCAATGAATACTTCCACCTGATCTTTTCGATCTTTCTGGTTGACAAGGTGTTGGGAGTTAACTTAAGTTGGTTCTCCACAACCTTACCCACACATTCATAGAACAGGTTAGCACAAGAGTGTCTTGTGACTTAGTAGAATGCTCATGTGATTCAGGACAAATAGCCCAGTATTTATTTCTCACACTCCAGAATCATTCAAGAATCACTGTACAAGCCAGGAATACGTTTCTTTCAACTGACTCACGTAAAATGTGTTTTACTTAGAGAAGTGCATTTCAAATGGCCACCGTCACGATCGTCAATAGAAAAACCAGTCAAAGTTATTCATGGAAAACGCCTTTGTGAAAAGGTATTTATTATGTTCCAGCTGGATGCAGTTGTTGCCACTGAGTTCTGTCTGAGATCACTAATCCCAAACAAAAAACATTCTCCTTGATATAATCAAAAGGGCTTTAAAAATCCAAAAAGGAATAAGGATCCCACTCTTCATCTTAATTCACTATTTTGCACCATCAGGATCCCTGGTGGTGTAGTGGTTAAGCACTTGGCTGTTAGCTGAGACATCAGTGGTTTGAAGCTACCAGCTACTCTGTGAGAAAGATGTGGCAGTTTTGCTTCTGTAAAAATTTAGAATTTTTATATCCCTGGAAACCCTATGGGACAGTTCTCTGCCACATGGGATTCTTCCAAGTCAAAATCTACTCGATTGCCCTTGTGCACATACACATACCACTATAGGCTGTCTGGTCAAGCCAAAGTCACCTTCTGTTCCGAGAAACATTATAAAGCCCCGCTCACACCATTAGACCTTGTAGCTAGCTCACTAAGGGTTCTACCATCATCTGTCTAGAAGCGAAGCCTAAATAAAAGACACCAATTTTATTATGGGATAAAGACAACCTGAAGAACATGCAGCCATTCAGAATATTGTTTTGAAAAAAGAATCTGAGTTCAAGATCTCTAATCCTAAAGGGATTCCACTGACTTGATTTATTTAATGATTTTGAAACAAACAGGGCTAGAGGAAACCACCAGAACACAGACCCCGAAGCAAGGAAGGACCGATGAACTTGAACATTCCTTCCAAGACACTTACTTGGCTGAGGGTTGAGCTGCACTTCACACACTGTGGCCTGACTATGGCCTAGTGGAGCCTACGTTTCTTCTTTGCAGCAGGGGCTGGTACACCCAAGTAGGAACTGATTGCTGGGCCTGGGCAGTTGGAGCTGTTGTCCCAAGGACAGGGAATGGACTCTCAGGTAGTTTTTGAGCTCGTTCCTAGTGGAACCATGAGAACCTTAGAAACTCGAGCAGGTGGCAGGTATAATAACACTGATGGACATCTAAAGACTGACCTAGAGAGAGCTCTTGACACTGGGGATCTGAAGGCTGCCTTTGAGAGATCTCATAATACTGGACATTTGAAGGCTAACTTCAAGAGATCTCTTGGACTCCAGGCAAGGTCTGCATGGCCTGTTGGTTTAGAATAGGGTCTGGGAATCCTGGAAACCCTCAGAGATCTGGGATCAAGAAATAGGGCCTGCAAAGACTGGGCAGGCAGAAGTTGGGTCAGAGAGACCCGGAGGGGCCAGAGCCTAGGTTTTAGGAGCCTGGCCAGATGACAGCTGAGTCTGAGAAGGCTGAGGACGATTCTGGGGGTGCCTCTGTGAGGCCTGAGGGGCCTGAAGGTGGCTCTGAGATGCCACAGGCACCAAGGCGAGGCTCTGAGAGCCTGGTAACTGCAGGCTGGTTCTCAGCAGCAAGGCTAACAGAGGTTGACCCACAGAAGACAAGGAGGTAGTGGACAGGGTCTTCGAGGAAACGATGAGCGGAGGCTTAGTTGAAGCCAAGGGGACAACAGGCTGGATCTTCATGGCCCAGGGAACTGGAGGATGGCTTGTAGAGGCCAAGGAGGCTGCGGACTGGCTCTCAAATGCAGGAGTGGTCAGTGGCTGACCAGTAGAAGCCAACGGGTGACAGGTTGGGTCTGAGACTCAAGCGTGGTGGGAAGCCCACCTTGAAGAATCTAGGGGTCCAGGCACTTGGTTGGAGAGGACAAGGCAACTGGAGTCTGGTCCAGCGGGGGTGGAGTGACCATAGGCTGCACCCCATGGCTCGACGGTCGTCTAACAAAACACAAAATACCACAAGGGCCCTGCGCACCAGTATCAGAGCCTGATTTGACAACTGCCTCTGAATTTTTGACATCCTCAGGTACAGAGCTCAGCCGCTCACGGCAAGAGACTGGGGAGTCGCCGCTCTCCTGGGCACTTTTCGGGGCGTCTTTAGTTTCATCGTCTTTTTCCAGTTGTTTGTCTTGTTGGTCCTCAACAGTCAAACCCAGAGAAGCAGCCTTTTGAATGGCCATCTTGCGCCTCTGCTGCCTGATCCGCAAAAAAGTGCTAGACACGCTGGTGAAGGTGACGGAGAAGCGGCGGGTGACGTTCTGGCGGAAGGTTTGCATGATGGAGGAGTGCTGGCGGAGTTGCTGGCCGAAGACCAGCATCTCTTCAGGGGGCATCTCGATGTTGCCCGTGAACCAGAAGACCCACCACACGAGGCTGAATAAGATTATGAGGGAACCCAGGTAGAGCAGGAGGTCGTAGATTAACAGGTTGACGAAGGCTCCCGTCAACAGCACCACCACGCCCACCGTATCGAAGACGACCCCCAGCCAAAAGAAATGCTGGCAGTGGCCCAGGCCGAACCGAGTCGTAGCCGTTTTGACAGCGCGTTGGGGCTCCATGGACTCCCTCTTTAGCCGTCACCGGGTCAGAAGAGGCGACCAAGCAGGCGACCGCACCACAGGCCGGCTGCGGCCGCTGCAGATCCATGGCAACGCCCTCGGGCGGAGCAACGCCCCGGGCGGGCCGAAGGGCGGAAGGGTTAGGCGGCCTCTCGCCTCTCCTCAGAAACGAAGAGCATTTCCCAGGCGCATGCGCGGTACGCCCCCAAAGCCTCACGACTCCCTTCTTCGCATGCGCAGTACGCCCGGGCTGTCGCGTGACACGCTTCTTGGCCATTTTCTGTGCTTGTGCCCCGCGGGTTCAGTTTCCCCCAGTTGCGTGTGATCCTTGTCCATTAGGCGCTGCCTGTGGTAAAATTACCTCGGGATCGTGCCCCCTCATTGGAGCAAAAGAATCTTGCTCGGGATGGAGTAACTGAATTCCCTACTGCTATCCCGCCTTACCTAGTTAAAGCAAGATCCTGAGGGAGAGGAAAGGGTTAACCTATGGCCAAGAGTTGCTCAAACCTAATTAGAGAACCGTTTGGCCCTAGGCGCAGTCAGTCTGTGAAAAGTTTTACAGCGTTTCCTTTGTATTCGTGGTAGTGGTTGTTAGGGGACCTTCGTGTCAGGTCCCACCCACTCTTAAAGACCCTATGCAAACTGAAGGAAACACTGCCGGTCCTACACCAGCCTCACAATTGCGATGTTTTAGTCCATTATTGCAGCCGCCATGTCAGTCCATCTGGTTGGGGGGGTCTTCCTCTTTTTCACTGACCATCCCTCCATTTTATCAAGCATGATGTCCTCCAGGGACTGATCTCTCCTAATAACTTGTTGTTGTTGTTAAGTGCCGTCGAGTCAGTTCCGACCCATAGCGACCCTGTACAGGGTTTCCGAGGGTGTAAATCCTTACGGGAGTAGA
>NW_006408696.1:3368483-3369661 GCF_000296735.1 Chrysochloris asiatica | reverse complement strand
TCTTTCTCCCGCGGAGCAGCTGGTAGTTTCGAACCGCTGACCTTAAGGTTCGCAGCCCGATTCGTAACCACTACGCTACCAGAGCTCCTTTGTATGTAGTATGAAAGAAGTCTTCCCATCTTGCTTCAAGGCGCCCTCTGGCTGTACTTCTTCCAACACGTATTTGTTCCTTCTTTTGGCAGTCCAGGGTATTGAATTGAAAACATTCTCCAACACCAAGACTCAAATACATCAATTCTAATACAGTCTCCCTAATTCATTGTCCAGCTTTCCCATGCATATGAGGCTATCGAAACTATCAGGGCTGGGGTTACTGCATTTTAGTTCGCAAACTGACTTCTTTGCTCTCTTTTGCATCAAATTTGCCTAATGACTGCCTCATCCAGGAGTGTTAATTGTGGATCCAACCAAAATGAACTCTTTCAATCTTTTCTCCATTTATCATGATGCTATCCAGTTCAAGCTCACCAGCTGCTCCTCAGAAACCCTATACAGGGTTGCTATGGGTCAGAATTGACTTGATGTCACTTAACAACATCCAGTTGTGAGGATTTTTGTTTTCTTTACATTGAGGTGCAGTGTTCTGGTGTGATGTAGGATAAGCACTCCTCAGAAACTCTATACAGGGTCGCTATGAGTCAGAACTGCTTCAGTGGCAGATAACAACAACAACATTGAGGTTAATCTTTAACAGTAAGTATTTCAAGTGCTCTTCTCTTCCAGCAAGCAAGGTTGTATCATCTGCATATCACAGGTTGTTAATGGCTTTTTCACCAATCCTAATGCCACATTCTACTTTATATAATCCAGTTTTTCAGATTTATTTCCTCAAGATACAGATTGACGTGACGCACTTAACTACAACAAGGAAAATGGCAAGCAAATATAGTATGTTGTTGTTACATGCCATCAAGTTGGTTCCGACTCATAGAGACCCTGCATAGGGTTTCTGAGGAGCTGTGGTGAGTTTGAACAACTGATCTTGACTTTGAGGTTAAGTGCTTATCCTACAGTGCCTAACCCTATATATCCCACACCCTATATCTCTGGTAGCGTAGTGGTTACGAATCGGGCTGCGAACCTAAAGGTCAGCAGTTCGAAACTACCAGCTGCTCCGCGGGAGAAAGATGAGGCTTTCTACTCCCGTAAGGATTTACACCCTCGGAAACCCTGTACAG
>NW_006408696.1:3351004-3367348 GCF_000296735.1 Chrysochloris asiatica | reverse complement strand
CTGGAGAAGGATATCATGTTTGGTAATGTGGAGGGTCAGAGAAAAAGAGGAAGACCCCCAACGAGATGGATTGGCCAAGTGGCAGCATCGATGGATTCAAGCGTGGCTATAGTAGTGAGGTTGGCCCAGGATCAGACAGTGTTTCGTTCTGCTGTGCATAAGGTCACTATGGGTCGGTACTGACTCGATAGCTCCTAACAACAACAGCAGCAGCAGAATATTAAATGTCCCATGGACTGTCAGAAGAACAAACCTATCTGTGTTGGGAGAAGTACTGTCATTATGCTCCTTAGAAGCCAGGATGTTGACTGTATTTCTCATACTTAGAACATGTTACCAGGAGGATCCAGTTCCTGAAGAAGGACATGATGCTTGGTAAAGTAGAGGGTCAGCGAGAAAGAGGAAGACCTCCAGTGAGATGAATGAACATAATGGCAGCAGTAATGGGCTGAAATGCAACAGTTGTGAAGCTGGCACAGGACCAGGCAGGGTATCATTCTGTTGTGCATAGGATCAAGCTGATTCCATGGCCCCTAACAACAACAACAATCTCTAGCGAGAACTTGGAATTGTTAAGACGCAGACTTTTCTTCAGCTCCAATGACAAGACAGGTTTTCTAACAATGACAATGAATTGAGTAGAAACTAACTCCTTGTGGCCAGAGCTTAAAACCAAAATTTTATTTAATGCTTGAAGAGAGTAAATGAAAGTTGAATACATCTGAGGTCAGGCTGTGTGTACAAAAATGGATTACAGGTTGATGTTTTGGCTCTTGTAACCTGGAGATTCATTCTGTAAACTGACATCAGCAGACTGCTGCTTGCCTCTGAGTTGTTTTCTCCATAGCTGCACTATAACATTCATGTGCTGAGTAAAAGTACCCAAAGAAGACCAAGTTCAAGGAAAAGAATTACGCAGTCTTCATTTGACAAAGGCATTCCCATAGTAAAGATCAAGTATCCTAAGGTAAGGACGGTGAGGGGTTCATGGTGCCATGGCCAGACACTCCCTATGTGCTGTATCATTCGTAAGATGGTATTTAAGTGTAGAACACGAAGGATCCAGTTCATGAGGAATTCTTGCTGCCAACAAAAAGAAGAAAGTAGGTTAGGTAAAGGTTTGAAAGCCAGCAGACAACTTCTTTGTCATTTGGAAGAACACTGACTTGGATTGAAAAGCTTTATTTTTATAATGAGCAATACTGGTCAGAATAAAGGTTCCACTCTACCTCATTTTCCGGCTATAGTATAGAGAAAACTGTGTTCCAGGATATTCTGGAATTTTTTCTGTGAAAGAGCCCCAAAAGACTGGGAGAATGTACTTAGTTTCTATTCTCTATGGCTTTAGACACCTTTGGGAAGCAATCTATTAGGAACTTATTGAATAAATGTCAGGGAAACTTCTCTTGAAACTGGAATGTATTCTGTTTTCCTCAGGTAGGGAGTACTTGAAATAAGAGTAAACTTTATATATCTTTCTGGAACATTATTTTAATTATGAGGCAAGTAATTTTACACTTTATTTTAAATTTGTTGTTGTGATTTAGGTGAATGTTTATGGAGCAAATTGGTTTCCCATTCAACAGTTCATAAACATTTTCATTTGTGCCATTGACCATAATCCGTGCAATAGAACAGCCTTCTTCCCACTTCCTCCCTCTTGTGGTTTTCATTTTCATTCATGCTTTTCCCGTATCCCTTCCTGTCTTCTGAGCTTTATCTGTGGACAAAGGCTGCCCTTTTGATCAAGTGTAGTTAATTGCTCTATCACTGTGTACCTACCTCCCTGGTGTTATTGTTCAAGGTGAACATCCATGTAGATGATAGGAAATAGAATCCATATGAATTTAAGAATCAACCGTTTGAGCCATAACCTTTGGATTTCTGCACAGTGATCTGTAATCACGTTACATTGATCTGGTTTCCACATTGCTTTAACTACTGAATTTTCCAAGGTGTCACTGTTAAAACATATCAGATATTAAACAATCTAATATGTAGCCAAGATAGCATAGTTTGTGTTCTCCGGTGCTGCACCACAATATTCATGTGCTGAGTAAAACAGTGCACATTGTTACTCCTTGGACAGCACAAATGGTTAAAACCTCTGTTACTAACCAAAATGGTGTTTGGAATCCATTTAGAGGCATCTTAAAAGAAAGGTCTGGTGTCCTTCTGAAAAGTTAGAGTCACGGAAAACTGTATGTGTGGTTCTACATTGAAATACATGTGCTCACCGTAAGTCAGAATCACTTGACCTGATGGCAGCTGGTTGGTTTGGTTATGGTGACTTCAGAACATGGAAAAAGCTCCTTAGGACCATACTTATACACAAGGTCATGGGGACTAGAAAGAACAGCAGCCCCATCCTGTCAAGCAAGTTACCTCTCGAACCTCTGTTTAGTCATTAGTAACAATATCATATCATTTGACAGTTGAAAAATGCCATTGAAATGTTTCAGTCTACTGTCCTGGCTATTTGTCAGTTCATTTCACTGAGGGTTTCCCTTGTTTTTGCCAACTCTCTGCCCCATTTTCCAGAGAGTTCCATCATTTTTATTAAAAAGTAATGACTATGTTCCAAATAAATAGGAATCCACAAAGGAAAGTAGATTGGTAGCTGCCAGATAGAGCCATTCTTTGGGAGCCAGGGCACCAGAAATGACTCTGATTTTGGCCCTTATTTTCAGGATTTTAACATTGAGTACACCCCATTCTGGTGTGTGGAGTCCAGGTGTGGTGCTGTGGGTTAATGGCTAGACCACAAAGTCTTTTGAATCACAACATCGGTGGTTCAAGCTCACCAGCTGCTCCTTGGACAACACTTAACAACAACAATTCTAAATTTGGACTCCTGGTGTGGTGCTGTAGGATTAGCAAACTGGACTGCAAACCACAAGGCTGGTGGTTCAAATCCACTAGCTGCTCCTTGAAAACTCTGTACAAGTTATTATGAGTCAGAACTGACTCGATGGCACGTGAAATCACAGCAACAATGACCAAACATGTTATCTTTCCTTAGTAACTGTAAATCTTTACAGAAGCTGCCTGCCACATCTTTCTTCTGTATAGCGGTTGGTGGATTCAAACTGCTGACCTTTCAGTTAGCAGGTGAGCGCTTAACCATTGTGCTACAAGGGCTCCTTCCATCTGTAGAAGGGGTCACAACATTGCTTACCTCATGTTGTTGTTGTTGTTAAGTGCCGTCGAGTCGGTTCCGACCCATAGCGACCCTGTACAGGGTTTCCGAGGGTGTAAATCCTTACGGGAGTAGAAAGCCTCATCTTTCTTCCGCGGAGTGGCTGGTAGTTTCGAACCGCTGACCTTAAGGTTCGCAGCCCGATTCGTAACCACTACGCTACCAGACCTCATAGAATAGTTTATTATTAGCACACAGTAAATGGTTTCAACAAATTACTGTGTATCTGTAACTACTAATTGGTACTGGATTCTGATTGTTGTTGTTACATGCCATCAAGTCAGTCCCAACTCACAGCAGCTGAGTATAGGGTTTCCAAGACTTTAAAAATCATTGTGGGAGCAGAAAGCCTCATTTTCCCCAAGGAGCGGCTGGTAAACTCAAACCGCCAAACCTGTTCACAGTTCTATGGAACCATAATTCTCATTAAGACATTTTAAAAGGTCAAGATTGTTCTGTCTATTGAAGCATTTTAATTTAAAGTGGATGAGGAAATTAATAAACATTTTCTGAGAATAACAGCCATTAGTGTACAGATCAAGCAAAGAAAAATCTGAGTAAAATAAAAAAAGGGAAACTTCCTTTAAAGAAGAGCAACTTTCACAAAGATACAGCAGTGGTGGTAGTTATGTGCAGTGGATTCAATTTGAGGCTGTAAATCTTTATGGGAACGGAAAGCCTCATCTTTCTCTCTTGGAGCAGCCAGTAGATTCAAACTGATGACCTTTCTGTTAGCAGCCCAATTCATAAACCATGACAGTACCAGAGCACCTTAGATAGTGTTGTTGTTGTTAATTGCCGTCGAGTTGTTTCCAACTCATAGCCATCCTATATAGGGTTTCCAAGGAGTAGCTGGTGAGTTTGAACTGCTGACCTTGCAGTTCAAATTGACCTAGAGGTCGAGTGCTTATCCTGAGGTGCCACACCAGAACTCCATCTTAAAACTCCAGTTTACTTACCAGGTATAAAAGGAAAATTTCAAGCAAAGATCATAAAAGCAGGTTTGCAAGCAAAAATCCTTCAAAAACAAACAAACGAAATCTTACAAAAATGACACATTTCCTTTCTTTTAATAACGAGTTTTTTTGTTTGTTTGTTTTCACTTTTTATTGTGAGTTGAATGAAGGTTTACATTCAACAAATCATACACTTTGTTTCATCTCAGTGATTGCAGTCCTCTGCTTGCAACAAGAGTTAGCTGGCTTCCTCCCTGTGGTTCTTATTTTCATTCCACCCACCTTCCCATCTCTTCTCAACCTTGTCCTTAGGTGAATGTTGCCCTTTTGATCTTGAATGATTGACCATTCCATGGAGAGCAGACCTTACTAGTGTTATTATCCCTGCTATATACCTATCTGGAGTCCTGGTGTGGCTTTGCGGGTTAATGCACTGAACTACAAAGTTCGTTTGAACCACAAAGTCAGTGGTTCAAACTCATTACTCGCCTGCTCCTTGGAAACCCCGTACAGGATCGCTATAGGTCAGAACTAACTCGACGGTCCTTAACAGCAACAATATACCTATCTACTACTTGGCTGAAAATTGGACCATGAGGGTGAGTTCCATTCTAGACCTGAAGGGTGGTCAAGAGCCATAGTCTCAGGTTAGGAGTGAGTGTGGAATCAGTTCCAATTCATAGTGACCATGTATATGGTTTCTGAGGCTATAAATCTTTATGGGAGCAGAAAGCCTCATCTTTCTCCCACAGAATGGCTAGTAGTTTTGAACTGCTGACTTTGCAGTTAGCAGCCCAACTCATACCTTCTGACCAGTAAGCCTGGTCTTTTTTTTTTTTTTAAGTTTTTATTGTGAATTATGTGTTAGTTTACATGGGTGAACATTATCTTTACATTCATCCTATCATATTTTGTTTCATTGCAATGATCACAATCCCCTGCATGCATCATCAAACAACCAAAGGGTACACCCCACATGTCTGACCCCTGGCCGCCAGCACACAACCCCTCTCCCTCCCTGAGTCCAGAGTCCCCAGCCGCTCTTTCTGTTCTGTCCATGTCGTCTCTGCCTCCATCCCTAGTGTCACTGCCTCTCTGGACAGGGTCTCCCACTTCGCTTTTCTCCCTTGATGGTTCCAGGGATCTCCACTCCTGGACTACAAAATCAGTCACTCCCCTCCTTTTGTTATCAAACATTTACATTTACCTTTCCAACACTCACTGTCAGACCTGATAGCAATAATTCCCTATTGAACCACAGGAGTCCTTTCCCCCCCTCACCTTTTATCAACCCCATCCAGATAGGTTGGAAACAATTCAGTGGAGGTTCCACCTTTCCCTGTAAGCCTGGTCTTTCTAAATAATAATTTTGAGTTTTGTTTTATGTTGTCTCCAGGAGTGGACTCTTAATTAGTTAACATAACAACAGGGATTACCAAGAGGGAGCTATAATAAACCTTTGATTAGTATTTTTCCTGATGAAGTGCATGATGTCAGTGGCCCATCCACAAGCTTTTGAAAAATATCATTTTTAAGAGCTGTAAACAAACACTAGTTCATTACTGGGAAAATAGTTTGAATATAAAATATTTATAAAATTAGAAAATAGCACATACATTTAACCCACTGTTCTTCAACTAGTTAACTGCAGCCCCATATCTTTTCCCTTGGTTTCACCTGCTGTGGCGCTGTGAGTTAGACTGCAAAGCCGTTTGAACTACAAGGTCAGCTGTTCACGCTCACTAGCTGCTCGGTGGAAATCCTATACAGGGTCGCTGTTGGTCGGAATTGACTCGATGGCACTTCACAACAACAACAAACCTGCTGAAGGCTATATCTAAGTGAAGGATAATTGTAAATCTACACCATAGTTTAAATCTCCAGCCAATATGCTTACATTTTGTCATTTAATAAGACATGAATGTATAGTTCTAGAAAATAAGTAATTGCATTAAAGAAAGGTTGGGAAACAAAACAAGTGAAAGAACAGTATAGGCCATTTGCCCAAGGACTAAGTTCCTTTGGAATTGTCCCTACTTCGATGATGGGGGAAAAAATATCAAAGCAACCAAGGTTATTTGTTGCAGATGCTCTAAAGCAATGCCAAGGAATTGTTGTTCCTAAGGAAGCTGGGAGAGAAACGCATGGTTGTCTAGGAGCAAAGAAACCTCCCTGATGCCCCGTTCTAGTGACTAGCTTCATTCTCCTTGTTGCTCTGGACTAGGAGGGTTGGGGAAGAGCGTGGGGGACCTGGAGTGTGTAGTCCAGTGAAACTCGTGAGAGCTGAACTTGAGGAGGCTGCCTGTTATCCACGTCTTACAAGTTTTCCACCTTTAACAAGGTGCAGGCTTCCCACTTTCTATTGTTTGTTCTAGTGGAAAATACTATTTGAATATTCCTTTTCTGACAACTGTCTGCCTTGCCCCAGGTTCCAGCTGTTGCATGTTATACTTTATTTACCTTATGATACATTCAGAATATGTGTATTTTTTAACATCTCTGGTAACCTTTATTTTGAATCATCAAGATAATGATATGAGTATAAACTAAAAGCAATTCAATCATCATTTCAAAACTTTCTAAGACTGGCTTTCTGACCAGATAGGATAGTTACTATTTCCTGACACTTTTTGAAGTGTTTTCTGGGGACTGGACCACAAGGTCAGTTTGAACCACAAGATTGGTGATTCAAACTCATCAGCTACTCTTCGGAAACCGTATCCAGGACTGCTATGGATCTAATCCACTCGATGGCACATAACAACAACAATAGCAATTATACAACTTAATAGGAGAAGAAATTTTAAGTCCAAAGTAAGGAAACCTTGATTCCAAAAGAAAGGCTCAGAACTTCTGAAAAACACCAAGAAATTATATAAGGAACTTTCATTTTTCATTTCACTTACCTGTTAACAAAAAGCAACTCTCAGGCAATGAATTAGAAGAGGTGTCAAGAAACAGACAGTATGCCTTTGGACCTTCAGGGACAACCTTTATTGCTTCAAAGAAGAAACAAAATATTCACCTTTTGGTCCCTCATGACCTTTTTAAAGATATGGGATGGATCTTCATTAGATAATTACAATAGCATGGATTGTTTTCCCACCATAATTAAGCCTATGGTTTCAGTAATCTTCTATAAGCTCTGAAGGAACTCATTAACAGGAGCTATAAGCAATACGTGTGACTGTAGGATGTTGGTTCTCAACCTGGCTGCCCAGGAAAATCCACCATCTTCAGGAGCTTTAACGCGTCTGAACCCCACCCCAAACTGTTTCAATCAGAGATCCTGCATCAGGCCATCTAGGGTTGAAAACACTATGAACTAATAACTGCAGTTGTATAAAATCAGAAAATAATAGTCCATTTTTTAGACTATTTTCTGTGTTAATGAACCCACTGCCATCAAGTCCATTTCGACTCACGGTGACCCTATATAGGGTTTCCGGGACTGTAAATCTTCACCGGGACACTCTCATCTTCCTCCAGATGAGCAGTTGGTGGATTTTAATTTTTGACTTTGCAACGCTTAACCCACAGCACTACCAGGGCTCTTTTCTGGCTATATAATTGCCACTTCATTTGGTTTCACCTGATGCTATTTTCATACAGGTGCTACTTCTGAGTAAAGGCTAAGCTATCCTGGTGGTCCTCAAAGTGTAGTCCTCAACTAGAAGTATCTGCACCACCCTGGTGTTGTGGTTCAGTGTCGTGGAATTGGTTCTGGCTCATGGTAGATCTTTGCAGGGGCAGAATGTCTCACCTTTCTCCCACAGAGTGGCTAGTGGGCTTGAGCAACCAATCTTGTGGTCCTCAGTCTACTGCTTATCTTATAGAGCCACGGTCCTCCATCATCTTCTCAGAAGTACAAGTTATCAAGTCTGATCCAGACCCAGGGAACCATCAACTCTGGGGGATAGGGGTGTAGTGGTCTGTTAACCACAAAGTCAGCAGCTCGAACCTACCTGTCACCCGGCCGGAGAAACAGGATACTTCTGCTCCTATAAAGATTTACAGCCTCGGAAACTCCAGAATTAACTCTATGGTAGTGGGCTGATTTTTTTTTTTTTACTGCACTCTGAAGTTTGAGAACCATGGCATAATCCAGGGTTGCCAGATTAAATAGAGGACACGCAGTTAAATTGGAACTAAATATCAGTGCTGAATAATGAAAGCACTGGACTGTGAATCACAAGGTCTGTGCTTCAAACTCAGCTGTTGCTCCTCTGGAACCCTGGACATGGTCACACTGAGTTGGAATCTACTTCACAGCACTAAACAACATGTACCAAATATTGTCTGAGACATAGAAAAAAAAACCCAAAATAATGCTTTTCTGAAATTTAAATTGAACTGAGCAAATTCTACAGATTTGCTAAATCTGGCAATCCTATTAAATCTCCTTCACATCAGCTTTTCATTTTAGACTTCTAAGAATCCAAGATGAATATGGCCTTTAAACAATAAATGTGGGTTTTCTTTATAAAATTTCATAAATAAAATTGGGAAAAGATGGCCATATGTTGAATGAAAAGACAAAAAAAGGAAAAATATTCCATATACTTTAAAAACAGTGTGAAAAAACATACTAAACTGAGTTTTGGAATGGTATTACAAATAATGTTACTTACCTATGGACTTGCATTCTGAGTAATTCAGAACAGTTTGAATTATCTAGAGGAAGTATTCCCATTTCCGTGATGGCAAAATCCAACACAAGTGGAAGTTTGTAGTTAATTTAAAAAGAAAAGAAAGTCAAGATATTGCCTATCTGGAAAATTCATTGAGAAATTACTGGTTGGTACCAATTGTGTTGAAGATAAACACTCCTCACATCTCGATTAGTTTTCATTTTTGTCACTGAAGGATTTTGGTGGAGGAAAGTGTCTCTAAGTGAGGAAAGGTGAATTTCATAGAATTGGAAGTGGGAGAGATATCTCTTGAAATTTTAAAAACATTATTTTTTAAAAACATTTTTTAAAACTTTTGCAACCTTAATTTTAAGAATCATTGAGATCAAAATTTAGAAGTTTTCTTTTTCCTTCAAACGTTTCTTTTTATGATTAGAAAATAATACTTTTCTATAGAAAAGTATTTTGACAATTACAGAAAAAATACTAAGCAAGAATAATAATAGAGAAAATAATTGTTGAAATTTGTGTATAACCAATTGCATGAATCAATTCTGACTCAAGGCAACGCCATGTTTGTGAGTAGAATTGTCCTCCCTAGGGTTTTCAATGGCTGGTTTTTTTTTTGTTTGTTTGTTTGAAAGTAGATTGTCAGACCATTCATTTAAGGCACCTCTGGGTGCCTTCAAACTTCCAATCTTTTGGTTAGTGTTGTTGTTGTGAAGTGCTGGTCCATCAGTTCCGACTCATTGTGACCCTATCTAGGGTTTCCAGGAGTCCCGGTGTGGCGCTGTGGGTTAATGGGCTGAACTGCAAAGTGGGCTTAATACAGAGTCACTATGGGTCAGAACTGACTCGATGACATGTAACAACAACATAGGGTTCCCAAGGAGCAGCTGGTAGGTTTGAACTGCTGACCTTGTGGTTCGTGGTCCAGTGCTGATCCTACAGTGCCACACCGGAAGTCCTTTTGGTTAGTAATCAAGCACATTTATCATTTGTACCACGCAGAGACTCCAAAATCAGTGTACGGATCCAGCAGTTCCATTCCTAGGCATATTCCCCAAAGAATTGAAACAGGGTCTCAAATAAATATGTGTAAAACAATGTTTACAGCAGCGTTATCTACAATAGACCAAAGCTGGAAACAACCCAACTGTTTTCCAACTGGTGGATGGATAACACAATGTAACATATCTGTACAATGGAATATCATCCAGCCATAAAAAGGAATGAAGTTCTGATACATGCTGAGCAAAGTCAACCAGACAATGATAAATCTTGTATGATCCCACTTATATATATATAAAACAGGACACCGTTTATTGGAGGTGGAGGCAGAGGGACAGTGTGAGTCTTTGTTTAGGGGACACCAGCTTTCGGCTATTGTCAATGGACTCATTAAGAAATGGACAAAAGTGAGGACAGCACAGTACAATCAATCAATGCTATGGGATTGTTTCTGTAAATAGTGTTGAATTGGCAAATATTTTGTTACAGATACATATTTTACCACAGCAAAGCAGCAATAAATAAAGAAAAAAAACGAAACAGAAACAATCATTGTTTGTCCACTTTTTGAAAAAGTTAAAATTTATTTCAATGTTATGAATACTGTCCGTGAAGCTGAGATGTCTCAGGGCTGGATATACATGCATACAGACGGCAGCCTGACTCTGACAATTGGCACCTTGGTTATAAAAATGCAGGAGTGTTCTTTTCAGTTTTGACTTAGTGCTGTTGTTTGCCTCCAAATCTGTTTCTCTCTTATTGCAGTATAATCTTTACATGTTAAGTTCATGTTGCAAAAAGCACAGTAATTACTAGAACAATGAGGATTACATAGGGCATTTCTTGAGGTGTAAGAGTCACTGCAAAATCAGAATCATCACTCCTAGAGACTGGGAACCTCATTCATCATTGGTGGGACTGTAACATGATGAAATGACTGTGGAAAATGGTATGGTGCTTCCTTAAAAAGTTAGAAATAGAAATACCATATTGTTGTTGTTAAGTGCCTTGAGTCGGCGCTGACCCATAGCAACCCTGTATAGGGTTTCCAAGGAGCAGCTGGTGAACTTGAACCTCTGACCTTGTGGTTCATATAGACTTGGCAGTCCAGCTCATAGCCTAGGGTAATTAGAGCCATGACACGAATTAGTTAAATGCACATCCATGTTCATCACAGCACTATTCACAATAGCAAAAAGATGAAAACAACCTAAGTGCCTATCATTGGAAGAATGGATAAATGAACTATGGTACACACACAAAACTGAATAGTAAGTGATGCTAAAGAATAACCATGAATCTGAACAACACCTCATAACATGGATGAACTTGGAGGACATTGTGATTATAATTAGCCAATCCCAAAAGGCCAAATATTTTATGAGACCACTATTGTAAAAAGTCAAGAAAAAAATTCACACTAAAAGAAACATTCTTTGATGGTTACCAAGGATGAGAGGGAAAGTGGGGGTAAATTACTGGTTAGAGGGTAAGCATGTGCTAACTTACATGAAGAGGAAAGCAATACATAAAATACATAATAAGAGGGATCCTGGGCAGCAAATAATGCTGGAGACAGGAGAAGACACTAGGAGGAATGCAAGAGTTAAAGACAACAGAAGTAAATACTATCATACACACAATCCTGCAATAACGGTGATCTATGAGGTAGGCCCAGGATCGGGCAGTGTTTCATTCTGCTGTGCATAAGGTCACTATGGGTCGGTACCGACTCGATGGCACATAACAACAACATGAGTCAAAGCCTTCATTTTTCTTGGATCAATGGTAAACACTCATGGAAGCACCAGTCAAGAAAGCAAACGATGTATTGCTTTAGGCAAATCTGCTGCACAAGACCTTTTTAAAGTGTTGAAGAGCAAAGATGTTAGCTTGAGGACTAAGGTGTGCCTGACCCAAGCCATGGTATTTTCAATAACCTCATATGCATGCGAAAGCTGGACAGTGAATAAGGAAGACCATAGAAGAATTGACACTTTTGAGTTATGGTGTTGGAGGAGAATATTCAAAGTACCATGGACTGCCAAAAGAACCAATGGATCTGTGTTGGAAGAAGTGCAGCCAGAGTGCTTCTTGGAGGCCAGGATGGCCAGACTTCGGGCATATTGTCAGGATGGACCAATCGCTGGAGAAGGATACCATGTTTGGTAAAGTGAAGGGTCAGGGGAGAAGAGGAAGGCCCCTAAGGAGATGGATTGGTACAGTGGTAGCATGAATGGGCTCAAGTGTGGCAACAATTGTGGGGTTGGCCCAGGACCGGGCAGTGTTTCGTTCTGTTGTGCATAGGGTCGCTATGAGTGAGTACCGACTTGATGGCACCTAACAACAACAATAACAACAAATGAGTAGATGCAAGCTGACTAGGTATGGGAGGAAAAGTGGGTATTTATTAATACCTGTTAATATATATAGGCTTGACAGGATATTTGTACATGGGTATTAACCTTTGTTGCAAATATATCCATGAACGTGGTGGAGCACTCGGTGAGCAAAGTTATGAAAACTTCTTAGACATTACCGAACACTTGGAGAGAATGAGATGTATTTTAATGTCATGTTTTTATTACCATTGAGTTTAAATATATTCTCTTTCTTTGAGATTTCTCCTTTGATTAATGCTTTATTTAGAAGGGCACTTCTCAATTTCAAAATGATTTTGAAATTTCTAGTTACCATCTCATCATTGGAATCCTAGTGTGGTGCCAGGGGTTTATGCGCTGGACTGCAAAGTCAGTTTGAACTGCAAGATTGGCAGCTCAAGCTTAGCAGCCACTCATCAAAAACCCTCTACAGGGTTGCTATGGTTCGGAACCAACTCGATGGCACTTAACAACAACAATCTTTCCAGAAGCAGATTGTTTTTTTCCTGGGGAGAGACTGGGTTTGAACCAGTGGTGTTATCAGGAAGATATGGACCTCACTAGGGGACGGTGTCAGAGAGGTGACACTGAAATGACTGTCTATAAAAAACTTTCGTGCAGTGTTTTCACGGGCATTTGCTTATTTTTATAAAACTTTTTATTGTGAATTGAGTAAAGGTTAACAGACAAGATCATCCACTTTACTTTCAACCAATCATATGTTTTGTTTCATCTCAGTGATTACATTCCCCTCCTGCAACAACACTCATCCAGCATCCTTCCTGTGGCTTTCCTTTTACATCATATTTTTCACAAATATCAAAGCAAAATCATTTGATGTACACATGTTATTGTTGTTTGTTGTTAATTGTTGTCATTCATTTAAATGACCAAAAGGCACATTCTGCAAGGCAGGCTTCTGCCTACAGGCACCTGGCCTTTCTCAGTCCATGGGCCTAGAGCTCACGACTGCTCTGTCTCTCCATGCCATCACCTCTGCCACCACCTCTGCTGTTGCCACTTCTCTAGGTAGAATCTCACACTCCACTCATATTCTTCCTTCTTGACGGTCCTGGGATCCTCTGTTCCTGAAATGAAAGATGGATTACTCCCCCCTTTTAGTTATACATCTACAATTACAATTGTGACAACTGCAGTTAATCCTGATAACAATTACTCACAATTGAATCATAAAATCCTATCACTGGCATCCCCCCTCCCCTTTCACCAGATCCATCTGGAAAAAAGGAAAACTATTCAGTAGGGATTCTACCTTACCCCCCTCATTCTGAAACTATGAACTTTCATGAAAGTTTGTAATCCAGTCACTTGAGGTCTTTGTTTTTGATAGCCAATGTCTAAATTACCCGTCCCTATCAATTCAGTGCGGAGTCCTGGTGTGGCACTGTGGGTTAATGCGCGGTAAGCTTGGCAGCTCAAGCTCACCAGTCTCTCCTCGCAAACCCTATACAGGGTCGCTATGGGTCGGAATCAACTCTACAGTACTTCACAACAACAACAATCAATCAATCAATCCAGTCACTGAGAAAACAAGCTTGACCCTTAATATGAAGAATTCTTCCATTTCAGTTGGAATTTTGAGCAACTGCATACGTAAGCAAAGCAGACATTTAATATTTTTTGTAAAAATGTTCCTATAGAGGCCGATCAGCCGGGGGTCATGCGCGCCTTTTTGAGGGGCGTCGTGCTGCGGACGTGGCTCTGCAGCCCTCAGGCCCAGTGTCCAAGCCCGGCGCGCTACAGCTTGGGAGGGCCCTCCTGGACCCAGGAGCGGACACTGGTGGCGGTGAAGCCAGATGGGGTCCAGCGGAGTTTGGTAGGGGTTGTGATCCGGCGTTTCGAGAGGCGCAGCTTCAAGTTAGTCTGGATGAAGATGCTGCAGTCACCAGAGAGCATCCTTGCGGAGCATTACCACGACCTTCGGAGGAAGCCCTTCTACCCAGCCCTCATCTGCTACATGAGCCCTGGCCCCGTGGTGGCCATGGTCTGGGAAGGCCATAACGTGGTCCGTACTTCAAGGGTCCTGATCGGAGACACAGATGCGGCTGAAGCTGTCCCAGGGACCATCCGAGGTCACGTCAGCAGGAAAGTGATCCATGCTAGCGACTCTGTGGAAGGGGCCCAGAGGGAGATTGGGCTGTGGTTCCGGATCTGTGAATTGGAGGACTGGCCTGACAGAGGCCCCCAGAGTGGTGTTTCCCCAGCCTGAGAACTGGTTGCTCTCCAGCCCAACTACCTTTGGCAACAAGATTCAGGCGGCACCCATGCTCTGCCCGCCTTTCCTAACTACCCTCCTGGGGACCTTCTTCCACAACCCAGCCGAGGTGACGTCTGAGTCATCACTGAATCTGTGTGCCTTTCTGTGCCCGAAACCAGCACCACATTGAACTAAATCCTTTCTATACCAAAGTGCCAGACAACCTTTGGATGGTGTGACCCATCGCCCCAAAGGGAGACATTAAAATTCAAGGTGCTCCCTCCCTCTCCAAAAAAATGTTCCTATATTTACCCACAAGAAATACGAGCCATAACATGAGTGGATATATGCACACCAATGTTCACAGCAGCACTATTTACAATAGCAAAAAGATGGAGACAGCCAAAATGCCCATCAACTGAAGAATGGATAAACAAACTGGTACATACACACAATGGAATATTATGCTACATTGAAGATTAACAAGGATGCTGCAAGCCACCACATAACATGGATGAACCTTGAGGACATTATGTTGAGTGAAATTAGTTAGTCACAAAAGGAGAAATACTGCATAGGACCACTACTGTAAAATACTAAGAAAAATAACCCATACTAAAGTTGGGGGAGGGATTCTTTGCTGGTTGCTGCGATGTGAGGGGTGGGGTGAGGAGGGAGGGGAAGGTGGAGCACAGGGCAGGGAACAGACACAGAATACTTAGGGTGCTAAGGATGGGGGCAATTTACAAGAAGGGGGAGGGGAATGGAAGAACAAAGTAGATGGGAGAACAATTAAGCAGGTTTGCATGGGCTAAGTGGGACAGAGGTAAAGAATGATGTATGCACAACCTTGGAACAACCAGCCTCTGGGATACAGGGATTGAGACATGGTTGGAATGGGCAAAAGGGGGGAAATAATGTTAAGATGCTCGGCTGTCTTTTGAACCTTGGTTTCCCTGGCATACCATTATAAAATAGACACTGGAGAGGGAGAGAAAGGAATAGCCAGAAATATCACCATAGAGAGCTTGTAAGTCTGTCTTCTGCCTATAACTGATTGTTGTTGTTGTTAAGTGCCATCAAGTCAATTCTGACCCATAGCGACCCTGTATTGGGTTTCCAAGAGGCAGCTAGTGAGCTTGAACCACCAACCTTGCAGTTCAAGTGACTTTGCTGTCTGATGCATTAGCCCTAAAATCAGGCTACAACGTGCCCAGTGAAGGAGGCTTCCTGTGGAGCCTCTGCATCACATAAGACTGTAGGTGGAATCCTGAACAGCATCCAGAATCTTCAGCAGTGGGAAATTTCCACTTGAAAGGACAAGCAGATCAGCCTGGAGCTGCTAGAAGAACAGAAGATACTTCTTGAAAGAAAGACTGACAGGAAAAATACAAAACAATATAGGCAGACCAACTGATTGCTACAAGAACAAGCAAGTTGCTCACTCAGGAGACATCAAGGCAAGTGGCTGGGTCCCCTCAGAGCAACCCCCCTTCCAAGACTAACACTCAATGGGAATACACGCTCTGATTGGTGACCACGGTCATCACCGATAAGGGGAAGTGAGGGAAAAACAGCAATGAAGCTGTGAGCTAAGCCCTACAACATTCTATAGACTCCTGTGAACCCAGCTGGAGACCTGGTTGGCCAGCAGTGTGGCGAGGACTGGGGACTCCTGGGCCCAGAGTCAGTGACATAGCCACAGAGGACTATCAGCATCCAGCTGATAAGAAGAGAGGGCATATGCACAAGAACACCCACACTTGCAGATAATACCCACTTGACCTGGTTTCAAAGACTGGATGATCAGAGCTCAACTAGAAGAAGAAAGAAGAGGAAAAAAAGAGCAATCTGATACAATTTGATGAACTTGACCTACACCTATGGATGCAGTAGCTCAAAAGAGGGAACAAATCTTTACAGCAAGGATCATTCCCACCCCCTCCAG
>NW_006408696.1:3347261-3349489 GCF_000296735.1 Chrysochloris asiatica | reverse complement strand
TCACTGAAAACCTTGTAAATAGCATTGGAACATTATTTAATATAGTGCCAGAACTGTCTCCTCAAAGTAGAGTTGACCTTAATGTGAATGGAGCAAAGCTTTTGTATCATCTGCATATTGCAAGTTGTTAATGAGTCTTCCTCCAATCCTGATGCCTCCAATCCTGATCCAGTTTTATAATCGGATCATTTGCTCAGCATACAGATTAAATTAGTATGGTGAAAGAATACAACCCCGGCACATACTTTTCCTGATTTTAAACCATTCAGTGTCTTCTTGTCCTGTTTGAACAGCTGCCTCTTGGTCTATGTACAGGTTCCTCATGAGCACAATTAAGTGTTCCGGAATACTCATTCTCCACAATGCTGACTATAATGTGTCATGGTCCACAAAGTTGAAAATGTTTGCATAGTCAATAAAGCACAGGTGAACATCTTTCTGATATCCTTAGCTTTCAACCAAGATCCTTCTGATGTCACCAATGATATCCCTTGTTCCATGTCCTGAATCTGGCTTGAATTTCTGGCAGTTCCCTAGTAATATACTATTGAAGCCATTTTTGAATTATCTTCAGCAAAATTTTGTTTGCATGTCATATTAATGTTGTTGTTGTTGTTAGGTGCCATTGAGTCTGTACCGATCCATAGCAACCTTATGCACAGCAGAATGAAACACCGCCCGATCCTGGGCCAACCTCACTTCTGTTGCCATGCTTGAGTCCATCGTTGCTGCCACTTGGCCAATCCATCTCGTTGGGGGTTATTGTCTATGATTTCTGCATTATTTTGGGTCACCCCTTTTGGAATGGGCACAAATAAGGATCTCTTCCAATTTATTGGTCATTCAGGTAAACTGTCTTTCAAATATCTGGACATAGACTAGTAAATGCCACCAGTGCTGCCTGGGTATGTTGAAAGATTTCAATTTATATCCCATCATTTCCTGGATCCTTGTTTTTTTGCCAATCCTTTCTGTCCTGCTTGGGCTTCTTCCTTTAGTACCATCATTTTTTTATTGTACGGTACCACTTGAAATGACTGAACGTTGACCATTTTGGGGGAGTACAGAGACTCAGTTTATACCTTCTATCTTCTTTTGATGCTTTCTGCATCATGCAATATTTTGCCCATAGTTGTTGTTAAGTGCTGTCAAGTCGATTCCGACCTATAGTGACCCTGTATAGGGTTTCCGAGGAGCAGCTGGTGAGCTTGAACCGCCAACCTTGCAGTACAAATGGCTTTGCAGTCTGGCCCATTAACCCACAGCACCACACCAGGACTTCATTTTGCCCATAGAATACTTAAATATTAAAAGTCAAGGTTTTATTTTTTTTTCTTCAGTTCATTCGCCTTGAGAAAGGATGAGCATTTCTTCCCTTTTGGTTTTCTAACTCCAGATCTTTGCATATTTTATTATAATACTTGGCTTTGTCTTTTTAAGCTGCCCTTTGAAATATTCTCTTTAGCTCTTTTACTTCCTCATGTTTTCCTTTCGTTTTAGTATCTCTGCCCTGGAGAGCAGGTTTCAGAGTCTCTTCTGACACCCATTTTGATCTTTTCTTTCTTTCCTATCTTTTTAATGTCCCTTTGCTTTCTTCCTGTATTATGTTCTTGATGACTTCCCACAACTCTTCGGTCATTAGTACCCAGTGCATCAAGGTTGTTCTTGAAATGGTCTTTAAATGTAGGTAGGATATAGTCAAAGACATATTTTGGCTCTTGTGGATCTTGTTTTAATTTTTTTCTGCTAGATTCTGAACTTGCATATGAACAACTGATGGTCTATTTCACAGTCTGCTCCTGGCCTTGTTTTGGCTGATGATATTTTTTTTCCCACCGTCTCTTCCCATTTGTTGTTGTTGTTAAGTGCCACCAAGTCAGTTCCGATTCATAGCAACTTTGTATAGGGTTTCCAAGGAATAGTTGGTGGGTTTAAACCACCGACGTTGTGATTCAAACTGACTTTTAGGTCCAGTGCTACACCAGGTCTCTTTGTTGTTGTTAAGTGCAGTCAAGTTGGTTCTGACCCATAGTGACCCTGTATAGGGTTTCCGAGGAGCAGCTGGTGAGTTTGAGCCACTAACCTTGCAGTTCAAATGGCTTTGCAGTCTGGCCCATTAACACACAGCGCCACACCAGGACTCCAGTCTCTTCCCATAACGTAGTTAATTTGATTCCTGTGTATTCCATCTGGTGAGGTCCATGTGTCACCTTTTATGTTGATTAAAA
>NW_006408696.1:3343900-3346701 GCF_000296735.1 Chrysochloris asiatica | reverse complement strand
TGTTCTTCCCTTTTGGTTTTCTAACTCCAAGTCTTTGCTCATTTCATTATAATATTTGACTTTCTCTTTTTGAGCTGACCTTGAAATTTTCTGTTAAGCTCTTGTACCTCCTCATTTCTTCCATTTGCTTTAGCATCTCTATGCTGGAGAGCAAGTTTCAGTCTCTTCTGACATCCATTATGGTCTTTTTCTCCTTTTTTGTCTTTTTAATGACTATTTGCTTTCTTCCTGTATGATATTCTTGATATCATCCCACAACTCTTCTGGTCTTCAGTCTTTAGTGTCTAATGCATCAAATCTGTTCTTTAGATGATCTCTAATTTCAGGTGGGAAATATTCAAGGTCATATTTTGGCTTTTGTAGACTTTTAAATTTTTTCTTCAGTTTCAGCCTGAGTTTGCATATGAGCAATTGATGATCTGTTCCACAGTCTGCCTCTGGCCTTGTTTTGGCTGATGATATGAAGTTTTCCACCATCTCTTTCTACAGATGTAGTCAATTTGGTTTCTGTGTATTCCATATGGTTAGGTCCATGTGTATAGTTGTCTTTTATGTTGTTTAAAAAAGGTATTTGCAACAAAGAAGTCATTGGTCTTACAAAATTCTATCATGCAATCTTCAGCATTGTTTCTATCACCTAGGCCGTGGTTTCCAACTACTCATTCTTCTTGTTTCCAACCTTTGCATTCCAATTGCTAGTAATTATCAATCCTTCTTTGATTGCATGTTTGACCAGTTTCAGACTGAAGAAGTTGGTAGAATTCTTCACTTTCATCATCACTAGGTTTAGTGGTTGGTGTGTAAATTTGAATAATAGCAGTATTAACTGGTCTTTCCTTTAGGCGTATGGATATTATCCAATCACAGATGGCGTTGTACTTCATGACAGATCTTGTTATGTTCTTTTTGATGATGAATGCAATGCCATTCCTCTTCAATTTGTAATTGCAAACCATGTAATTTTCAGATTCAAAATGGCCACTACCAGTCCATTTCAGCTCACTAATGCCTAAGATATTGATGTTTATATGTTCCATCTCATTTTTGACAATTTCCAATTTTCCTAGATTCATACTGCCTACATTCCATGTTCTGATTATTAACGGATACTTTCTCTTCATTTCGAATTGTGCCCTATCAGCAAATGAAGGTCCCAAGGGCTTTACTCCATTCGTGTCATTATGGCCAACTCTAGTTTGAGGAGGCAGCTTCTACAAGTCAATGCACACACAGTGAAATTTTTTATTTCTAAATAGGAAAAGTCCACATGAAAAAGTGATAGAAAGCATGCTGCAGTACATACATAAACCAATAGCATAGGTGTTTATTGTGAGTATGAAGACGTCTGTATTATGGGCTAAATATGTACTATATGGAGTCCTGGTGTGGCACTGTGGGTTAATGTGCTGAACTGCAAGGTCTGTTTGAACCACAAGGTTGGCGGTTCAAGCGCACCAGCTGCTAACTGGAAACCATATACAGGGTCATTATGGGTCAGAACTGACTCGACAATGCTTAATAACAATGACATCATGTACTACATGCCATTATATGTCTAGCAGTGCAATCATTTTGTATGCAAGAGACATGAGCTATATGTATTGTGTATGAAAAACTGTTACATTAGCTAAGTCTAGTTATATCAACGATGTCCCCTTCTCCAATCAGAGTTTCGGAACTATATTATGATCTTAACGAACTACAGACATTTATTTATGTGGTTAGTCACTGCTTGAACGGATGTTATACGGCAAATGACTGTACTACAAAATTCTTGCTGTTATTGTTAGGTGAACTTTTGTACAACAGAATGAAACAATGCCCGGTCCTGTGCCAATCACACAATCGTTGCTAAGCCCATTGCTGCTGCCAGTGTGCTAATCCATTGCCAGATTTTGCCCATAGAACCATTAATTCTATGGGTAAAATCTGGCAAAAATCCTGGAGAGATAATCCAGGAGGAGAAGGTGGAGACACCAGCAGATCCAGAGAGACCTGCATAGGAGAAGTGCAGGAGAAATGGGCTGAGGCCGAACTGGATGGAGGATGTGGTCCCTTTGCTTGCTTTCCTTCTGCAATTATGTTCATATAGTAGAGCCTTTGGTAGGATGCTGTATAAACTCATTTCAGAATTGTGATTATTCCTTGAAAAAAAATTTTGTTTTTAATTTCTAACAATTATCAGTCTAGTGATTTCAACTAGACATTACAGTTTTCATTGGTAATTAACCACATTTATTTTGTGAGGTTGTTACTAAGAAGGGTCTATGTCAGTCCCCTTTTCAAGACGCTCAAAGGATAGAGGAAAATAACCAGCCTATTGGGGCTGGAGGATCCCAGTCAGTTGATGAAGGGAGATGTCATCTCTTGGAGGAGGAGAGCACAGACCAGGTGACACCAGGCAGGTAGGGGATGGGAGGGACAGCCTGGTGGGGGGAGAGGAATGTCAGCCAGGAGGTGGAGGGAGATGCCAGGCAAGTGGGGGAGGGGTGCCAGACAGATGGGGGAGGGGAGCACTAGCCTGGAGGTGGAGGGGTTCATCAGGCATGGGGGGAAGGGAATGACAGCCAGGTGGGAGAGGAAGATGCCATCGAAGTGGGGGAGTGTCGGGGACCGGCCTCGACATAGGGGTTCGGTTCATGAGGAGGAGATACCTGGCGGTGATAGAGATAGCAAAAGAATACACAGACAGACAGAAGGGGGACAATGAGGCACCCCAAAGCCAGGGTGGATACATCACTGGTGGGCAGACTTGGGACTACAGGCATCGTGGCCTCTGCAGGCAGCAACTCACTGCCCTG
>NW_006408696.1:3337958-3343396 GCF_000296735.1 Chrysochloris asiatica | reverse complement strand
GGGCTTCATGTCTGCAATTAATAAAACATAACTGGATATTAAGATGAAAAACAATTTGCTATTGACTGCCAGTGGCCTCATTTGTTCCTCAGAGTTTGTGGCCTGTGACACTTGGGCCTAGTGGGCCTCGAACTTCTACACAGTCTGCAACAGGGGACGGGGACACCAGCCTGGAAGTGGAGGGAGACACCAGTCAGGTGTGGGAGAAAGACACTAACCAGGTGGGTTAAGGGGATTCCATTCTGGTGGGGGAGGTGGGCCAGCAGCCTGGAGGGGAAGGGGACACCAGCCAGGTGATGGAGGGGTATACCAGCCAGGAGGTGGAGGGGGGCAACAGCCCCGTGGTGGAAGGGGTCAGGTGCGGGGGAATGGGACACCAGGCAGGTGGTGGAGGGTGGGTCCATCCAGGTGGGACAGGGGGATGCCAGCCAGGTGTTGGAGGGTGGTTCCAGCTAGGTGATGGAGGGGGGTGCCAGTTAGGTTGTGGAGGGGGACAACATCCGGGTGATGGAGGGTGGATCCAGTTAGATAGTGAAAGGAAAGTGATAGGACAGCAGGGAGTATCTGAAAATCTAACCCTTGGCCTAGGAAATCTTAGCTTTGGAGGCTAGCTGGAAGGAGAAGGTGGAGGGTCAGTCTCCCCTACATCAGGATAGCTGGCAGGAAAAGGTGGTTGGTGGGTCTTTTTCTTTGGATGTAAGATAGGAGGTGGGTGTAAAGGGTCCTTAGGGATCAGAGTAGGGGGTAGAGGCTCTCTCCCTAAGGATCGATTACACTTGTTTCTGTCTGATGCCCAGAGTGACAGCCAGTTGGAGCAGCTGGCCAAGGTGCTGATTGACAGCATTTGGCCCTGGCTGGTTTCCATCGCTTTGGATGACGCCTTTTGGTTGGTAGCCCACTGCCCCTGCAGAACAGAACTAGTTAAAAATTTCCGTTACTCCAATAGGACATCGTACCACCAAATACAAACGCTGCACCTGGCACCTCCCCCTCCACCCGTTCTCCAATGAGCAGTACAGTGCCAGCTAACTCTGGTCCTCTTTTAATCCCACCAGAGATTTAAGGGTGTAAAGGGTGCAACTGACAAGGAAAATACAGAAACTTGAATGAATAAATGACAGTGCCCTAGAGGCTGGCTCTGGGATCCTAGGACAGACACAGGGAGGAGCAGTGAGAATGAGGACAGATTTGGGAGTTTGGAGCCCCAGGAATTGTTGTCAAGGTAGTTGACCCAGTGATGGTTTAGAGTCTCCTTCAGAAATCCCTCCTCTTCCAATCCTTGGTATTCTCATGATGTATTATTTCACTCTTTCTCTCATTTGAAACATACTCACTTTTCACAGCATAACATACAAGTCAACCTGGTTTATTATTATTATTTTTCTACTCAGCATTGTATCAAGGGCTCTGATACCATATTGGGTACCGGTCAGGTTACTAACCTCAAGGTCAGCAGTTCGAAACTACACCACCACTACCAACATTGTATGGAGATCATTGTCCATAGCCAGAAACCTCTTTGTAACATACGCCTTCAGTGGTGCCTCTATGTAAACATTTACATACATTACTCAAGCCCTCCACTAGCTTGTTGACCCATTTTCACTGTAATAGTTCCTGTTACATTGAATAAACTCTCATCAGGTTATTGAATGCACGTGTGGTTGTTATTTCATTAGGGTAGACAACTAGATGTGGAGTTGTACCGGATTAAGTGGTTTCGAAGGCTTCAGGTACACAGAACTGTTGTGAGAAGACATAATTCCACCTCCAGTGTCTGAAAGTGCCCCAAAGTCTTCATATTTGTTACTCTTTTGATAGAACGAATTTACCAATGTGTATTCTTATAGAGATTATATAGCTGACTTGTCCCTTAAGTTTCTTATAGCACAGTGGATATGAGTCCGGCTGCTAACCTCAAGGCCAGCTGTATGAACTGACCAGTCGTTCCACAGGAGAGAGATGAGACTTTCTGCTCCTATAAAGAGTTACAGCCTCAGAATCCCTTAACAGTGTCACTATGAGTCAGAACTGACTCCACGGCACACCACCACCACATTTTACAAGGTAAACTCCAATTTCACTCCTCGGTGTGTGTACACATCACTAATCTAAAAGGAGCCCTCAAATGTGCCAGTGGATGTTACAATGCCTGCTTATCAAGGATTGAAAACATTTGTATAAGGTATGCCAAAATACTCACCACAAAGATAGCTACACGGAGTGTGATCACTGTTACCTCTGGCCAGCAATGTATGTTCTGAAAGAGTGAAAGTCAAAGGCATGTGAAACCTACAAGAAATGTACACTCTAGCAGTAATATACAATATCCGTACAATAAGCACTAGACTGCTAACTGCAAGATGGGCAGTTTACACCCACCAACCTCCTCTCAAAAACCCTATACAGGGTCACTATGAGTTCAAACTGACTCGATGGCACTTAATATTTTTAAATTGTAATATTAAATGCCAGTATAATTGTATTACCAACTGCCTATCTCTTTTCGATGTATCCGTATGTGACTACATACCTGTTATTTTCTCATTTAGGTCTTTAATATAGAATCTTGATTCCTAAGAGTTTTCATTCTTTCACACAGGATGGGCATGCTTTAAAAAGAACTAAATTCCTAAGATTTACAGAGAGCTTAGTTTTCATTGTTTGTCTCAATTATAAGTTGACTTAAAATGTAATAAATTAATCCTGTAGATTAATATGTTAAATACATACAATTTTCTTTGGTCAGTGAAATGAAAAAATAAATTTGTGAAATCAATTTCTTTTCCTAAAGCATCAGTATGTATAAGTTGAAACAGAGCCTACATTAAATATCTACTTAGTTGAATTTTGATGCAAACCTTAATAAGGTCAGCAGTTCGAAACTACAAGCTGTTCCGTGAGAGAAAGATGAGGCTTTCTGCTCCCATAAAAGATTTACAGCCTTGGAAACCCTGTACAGGGTCACTATGAGTCGGAACCAACTCCAGGCACATAACAACAACAATATACAACCATGCAAGGAGCTCTGGTAACGTAGTGGTTACGAATCAGGCTGCTAATCTCATGGCCAGCAGTCCAAAACTACCAGCTGTTCTACAGGAGAAAGATGAGGCTTTCTGCTCCCGTAAAGATTTACAGCCTCGGAAACCCTATGCAGGGTCGCTATGAGTCAGAACTGACTCCATAGCACATAACAACAACAACACCAATACAACCATGCAGCCATGATTAGAATCCAGCTTATTCTTCACCCCTAAAAGATTCCTTCCAATTTTGTAAATCCATTAATTTATCCAACCCCTCTGTTTCTACCTCTTACACCACTGATGTGCAATTTTATCAAATTTTTATGAAAGAACCATAGATTTTTTTAAATTAAGTTTTTATTGTGAAATGAGTGATAGTTTACATGGGAGAACATCAGCTTTACATTCATCCTATCATATTTCATTTCATTGCAATGATTACAATCCACTTCATGCATCATCATTTAGCAGCATTTGCTTCCATTCCGTTTTTCTGGTTTTTTGGATGTACACTGAAGCACGCAGGAATATATAACCATTCAAACAACCAAAGGGTATACCCCGCAAGCCTGCCCCTGGCCATCAGCACACAGCCCCTCTCCATCCCTGAGTCTAGAGGCCCCAGCCACTCCATCTCTCCACGTCATCTTCTCTGCCTCCATCTCTGAAGTCGCTGCTTCTCTGGATATGGTCCCACACTCAGCTCTTCTCCCTTGATGGTTCCATGGTCCTATGCTCCTGGACTGCAAGATCAACCACTCCCCTCCTTTTGTTACAAAACATCTATCTTTACATTTGCAACATTCACAAACAGTCTTGATAGCAATTATTCACTATTGACCCACAATAGTTTTATCTCCATCACCCTTCACCAGCCCCGTCCAGACAGATTAGAAGCCACTCAGTGGAGATTCTACATTCCCCCCACCCTCTGAAACTAGGCTCCCTTGAGATTTTGTAAGCCAGTCACTTCGTGTCTTTGTAGCCCCCCCACTTTGGATAACCAATGTTTAAGTTGCCCATCCCTGTCAAACCTGTGTACTGAGAGGGTGGGAATGATCCTTGCTCTAAGGATTCGTTCCCTCTTTTGAGCTACTACATCCAGAAGTATAGGTCAAGTTCATTAAATTGTAGCAGATTGCACTTTTTTCCCTCTTCTTTCTTCTTCTAATCGAGTCCTGATCATCCAGCCATTGAAGCCAGGTCAAATGGGTACTCTCTGCAAATATGGGTGTTCTTGGTTATCTCCCCTCACTTCATATCAGCTGGAGGCTTCACTATCTGCACTAGTCCTCTGTGGCTATGTCCCTGGGCTCAGGAGTCCCTAGTTCTCTCTATACTGCTGGCCAAACAGGACTCAATACAGGTTGACAGGAGTCAATTGAACATGGTCAGACTTAGCTCACAACTTCATTGTTGTTTTACCCCCAATTCCCCTTATCAGTCGATTAATGTGGTCAGAAGCATAGATTTTTATTGAGATTGTCTTTTTACTCCTTTTAAGAGTATCTGTGATCATTGGGGTGTTAGCCATTTCCCTCCTTTGTATTACTGAGTAGAATTCCTGTATATGAATATCACAAAATATTCTTGTTTGGTGCTCATCCTTTCCTTTGGAAAGATCCTCGGGGACTGGTGTTTTCTGTTTGTTCCTGATCCTATAAAAAGAAACACTGAAGGGAGCACCTTCCACAGTGATCCCAACTTCTACTTCCATTTGGAAAATTCCTGAGGAAGGCCTAATTCATTTATTTCCATTGCTGAATCATAGTTTATTGAATGAAGTGAAGGAGTGTATTACGGTTGGTGCTCTGCAGAAGCAAAACCAGGGAAATGTATGTGTGTATCTAGATAAAAAGAAGTGTATAGCCAGGATATGGCTCACAAGTGTAGAGGTTGGAGAGGGTCAAGTCTGGGTCAGATGAACCAAACTGGGAAGGTACACAAGCAGATCCTGCAGACAAGCAGGCAGACAGGTCCAGCAGACAGCCAGTCAGAGAGGTCCGGCAGGCAGACAAGCAGGCAGACAATAAACTAAGGCACTGGCTCAAGTCCAAAGACATGGAGGTTGGAGCATGAGCCAAATGTAAGATCCAGACATAATAAAAAATGCCCAAGTGCCAATTATATTGGAAGGCAACCACAGTCCCAAGGAAACATCATTTCAACTGATTGGCTGCTCATAGCCAATCACCTTGAAGTTAATTATACTATTCATAACCAATAACCATGGCGTTAATTAATAACACTATATTAGATAGATCTCACCATGGGGAAAAGAAATGTCAAATGCTAAGCTACTGAGTATCATTGTCTGGTCACAGTGACACAAAACCTTACCTATTACAAAGGGGTGCCAAAAAGTTCCTCTAAAAATCAAGTGAAAAGGTCATGCAGCTTTCCCACAGA
>NW_006408696.1:3336903-3337723 GCF_000296735.1 Chrysochloris asiatica | reverse complement strand
GTCTTCTCTTGATTATTTGCTGTTTTCCCTTTTGTAGGGGTATTAGAGATCACTAAGGAGCTCTGGTAGCGTAGTGGTTACGAATCGGGCTGTGACACACTTTCCCTCCATCTGACTGTTGTCTGCCACCACCACATGGCTGGTGAACCCTCCTGTATTTGGATGGCACACTGCACCCCCACCACCAGTCTGGACACACCCTCTACCACGTGACCTGCATTAGTCTGGCCTGCCTGACTAGACACACTTTCCCTCCACCTGGCTGTTGTCTGCCACCACCACATAGCTGGTGAACCCTCCTGCACCTGGATGGCACAGCCCCACACCCACCACCTGTCTGGACACACCCTCTACCATGTGACTGGCATTAGTCTGGCACGCTTGACTAGACACACTTTCCCTCCACCTGGCTGTTGTCTGCCACCACCACATGGCTGGTGAATCCTCCTGCACCTGGATGGCACAGCCCCCACAACCACCACCAGTCTGGACCCACCCTCCACCACCTGGATGGCTCTCTGCACCACCATCTGCCAGGCATCCCTTCCCCCACCGGGTTGGCGTCCCTATCCCCAACTGGGCAGGACTTACCCTCCACCATCTTGCTGGAGTCCCCACCATCATCTGGTCACTGTTCCCTTGCCCCACCTGGATGGATCCACCCTCACCCACCTGGCTGGCATCTCCCTCTACCACTTGACTGGTACACCTCTCAACCACATGGATGGTGTCCTTCTAGTCCAATAGACTGGTACAGAAGGGAGAACCTTCCCAGAGTTATTCCAACTTCTACTTCCATTTTGAGAATTTCTGAGGAATC
>NW_006408696.1:3329605-3335093 GCF_000296735.1 Chrysochloris asiatica | reverse complement strand
TTTCTAGCCTAATATTCCTTCTCTCCTGATGTTACTAGACTAAAACAATTATTTCTAAAGCACACTGTGTAAACATTTTGATGTGATGTACTTAGGATTTCAAAGGAGTTGCTGGTGGTGAGAACCTCCTAACTTGTAGCTAGCAGTTGGTGTGTGTCTTGGAGTAAGTTCAGACTCCTACTGATCCAGTACAGGGTTTCCGAAGAGATGCTGCTGCTAAGTTTGAACCCCACACCTTGATGTTCAAACCAACCTTGAGGTCCAGTGTGTATCCTCCAGTTCCAAACCAGGACTCCTTAGTTGGTAATGATTATAGCTCACGCAATTCTAGTTCAAGTCTTTATAAAAACAGGCTGGTTTTGGTTAGAAGTGAAGGCTGAAATCAACTATACAGAACCCTTGGAAAGGTAAACATTGCTCTTCCGTCTAGCAGGGAGGTGAGTATGTACAGTTCAAGCCATTCATTTAGGGGTTCACTGACAGTTCATTAATCACAGTTCTGTTAACACCAAGTATACTTTCCACAGTTAACATCAGCATCTCGGCATAATTTGTGGCCTCATTTGGGCCTCATCCATGCTCTCCATGGACTCCACTGCCTACACCCAGGCTTTATCCCAGGTTTGACAAATATGAACCTTGACCACCTCCATTCCTCAGCCTCTTGAGAAGATGCAGGAATTGGCAGAGTATCTGGTTCTAACTCCTGTTCATGTCTGTAATTGTTATTGCTTTCAAGTGGTCTCCTTTTACCTCCATCTTTTCCTCACAAAAGTGAAGCTACTTTTGTTCGCTGAGTCAATTCTCTATCTATAAACTCTAAATTGTTACATTATTCTCATCAGAAAATTAGTTTGCAATTAAAATTGGTAAAGTTCTATGAAGAATGTCAAAACTGATGCCCCTAATGAGGTGACTTGTTAAATGCTATCCAGTTGGTTCTGACTCATAGAGACCCTGTATAGAGTTTCCGAGGAGGAGCTGGTGGGTTTGAACTGCCGAACCTGTGGTTTGCAGTCCAGATGTAATGTAAGCATGGAACCAAACAAAACTGACAATTTCTTAGACAATAAACCCTTACTAAGTAACTATTGTTTTGTCTACTGAGACAAAGTATAGTCCTGATCCAGGCCATAGAGCCTTCAGATGTAGCACTCTACAATTCATGTGTGGAGCTGTGACAACAGAGATGGTGACAGAGGCAATGGCAGAGAGAGAGAGAGAGAGAGAGAGAGAGAGAGAGAGAGCGAGAGAGCAGAGGACTACAGTACAGGCCCATGGACTGAGACAGGCAGGGGGCTGCAGAAAGGAGGCTGGCTTCCAAATGTGCCCTTTAAACAAGTATACACTTTCAATATGGTATGTTTGCATCATAAAGAAAAGGGGGCTAAGAAAGGTAAATGCTGGTAGCTGACAGTGAAGGGAGAGGATTGTGAGCATTGCATTGATATGTGGACTGTAACACTGAGAACCTTCCTGAAACCTTCACTCACTTCACAATCAAAAGTTTTAATAAAATCATAAAACAGTAAAATAAATGTATCAATTGTCTACATCTTCCAGTGCAGAGGGCCTTATTGCCCAACAAAGTCACCTTTCACAGATGAAGACACTAAGGTTCAGTGATTTGTCCCTAATCTCCCAGTAATGGTGGACCAAGTGTGTTGTTGACCATAATCTCACTTAATTCCACACATTCACAACCACTCTCATTACTTCAAATGGTCCTCCTGACTGTTCTGTCCAAATCCTCTAAGGAAGCCAGAGCTAGGCTAATGCAACTAAACTCTATGTTTCTATATACACAGTGAAAATAATGCTACATGAATATAATTTGCAATGGGTTCTTTTTTTAAAGATTGCTTAATGGGATGAGTAATTTTATCATTTTTTCCTAGCACATTTTCATGACCCAAATGTTCTGATTATATGTCAGTCTTTTAATGTAAGATTATGCAAGGTCAAAAATCTACAATTCTGGAACTGAGGCAGGGCAGCAATGAGAGGAAGGGGCTGCTCTGTGAGTCAGGTGCCCATCTGCTGTGAGCAGGACCAGGGCCTGAAATGACAGTGAGGAGGCCAGGCTGGGAGGTGGAACCCTGAGTTCTTGGATGGGGCCAAGGATAGAGAAGGCTCAGACGCATAAAAAGGTGGTGAGAGACATCAAGGACTGTCCATAAGAAATGAAGACAGAGCAGGGAAAGAGGGAGAGGCTGAAGAAACAGAGGTTCCTCCTTTGCATTTGCCACTGCAGAGCTGACTCACAGGGTTAAGTGCTCCCATTAGGTAAGTTGACCCTGAAATATCCACTGTGAAGGTTGAACCCTGAGAGTCTTTCTCACTCTGCCAGTCTCTGTGGCATTTTCCCTCAAGATCAGTTATGTCTTGGTGATGTTCTGAAGCCAGGCAGCAGACGCTGCAAGGCCCCAGGGCCACACCATCAGGTAGGAGTGGAGCTGGGATTGCAGAGCACTCAGAGCCCCTGGGCTCTAAAGACCCAAGCACACTGTCTCTGTCAAACAGAAATGCTCCCAGGCCTGAAGAGCTGGCCTCACCTGTTATGGTGAATGCTACCTAACATAGGCATGGTTATTGCTCAGGCCCACCCTCAGTGCTTGTAGGGAGAACCTGGCACTGGGATGGGTGGAGGATCAGGTGGTGGGCAGCACTCTGAGAGTATATGGAGCATCCGGATTATTAAGACAGCCGCCAAAGAAGACAAGGTTCTCAGTGAGGAAGATGTGCTGCTCCCTCTTCCTGATCCTGAGTCCCCCGTTCTATGCTCCTTGTGTCCTGCTGACCTGCTTCTCTGAATCCTTCCACTCCTCTGTTATTGGGTCTCTTAGCTCCAATTCCAGACCTAGAGACCCTGCCCATCTCCTTCATACAACCTTTCTCCATCCTCTCCAGGAGCTGGAGCACATCCAGAACATTGTCTACCAACAACCCTCATGGTATCATCCCAATCCAAGCCCCACATCCACCCCAGATCTGTCCCAGGTCAACCCACTTCCTTGTGTCACCTAAACGGCCAGCCTTCCCCTGCTGTATCCTGATGACCTCCTAGGATGCAGGACAACTCCTCCTTGTTGCACTGTCTGTCCCTTGTCTCACAGATGGTCTTCATCTATTCCCTGCTACTTACTCCTGGGTTTCTTCTAAGGAGACTACCTCATCCACCATACCGGCCGGACCTCATCCAAAACGACTACTTCTCTACTCTGCTGGCCCATCTAGCCTTTGACAGAATCTCCAACTCCTCCATCCTGCGTGCTTCCTAATCCTCAGCCAGAGTCGGCACCTTCAACACTCAGTCTAAGTGTCTATGACAACATCAGCCTACTCCATCCTTCTTGTCTCTTAGTCTCAGGCAGAGAATGTCTCTCTCCTACAATCTTCTCAGGTGTCTAGGACAAGCTGAATATCTTTCAATCGGCTTGTCCTCCAGAAATGAGGCCATAACTCCTTTTCCCTCCATTTCATGGTGCTCCTGGGTCTCAGCAAAAGCCTCTATCTCCTTTAATTAGTGGCCTCCCCCACTCTTGTAACCCACTGGCCTTTTGGACCTCAGCAAGTGTCTTCTACCTCCCTCAACCTGCTGATCATTTGGAACTACTTGATGGTCTTCTTCCCTCACACATACTGAAGGCCATTTTGGCCTCATTGAAGCCTCCACTCCCTATGTCCTGGTGGTCTCCAAGATCTTGACAACTAGGCATCGCACTACCACCAACCTTCAGGTCTCTCTTCATTGTGTTTTTTTGACAAAGGTGAAACCTCAACGTGAGCAAAATCTGTTGCCATGCAATTAGGCTCCCAGACCTTAGGATATCCCAGCTGGGACCAGGCCTTCCTGGCTCTACAGGAGGCCCACCATGGAGATCCAGGCTTTGTTCCCCATTCTCTCCTAGTCTCATCATTTGATTACCTTCTTATATGCATCATATTATTCAGCATCTATCTCCTCAATCAATTTACTAGACTGATTTTCTCTGGGGTCCAGCATCTTCACCTATAAAATCTGATTTTATAAGATGACTACACTTCTACCAAACTTCCTCTTGAGCCTTTAGGCAGGCCTACAACCCAGAAGTAGCTGGAAGTAGTCCCCTACCCCCAAATATTATTGGTTGCAAGTCTCTGCATGTGGGAAACAGTATGGTAAGGGGACAGGAGGAAAATTACTGACAAAAAAGATCAGTAGTAACAGCAGTGGGCAAAGATCAATAGAACCATTAAAAAAAAAAAAAACCCCTCTAAATATAAAAGAAAGAGGGGCAGAATGTGGGCAAGAGATTACAAATCTATCTCCTTGTCAGGTTGTTGTTGCTATTCTTAAGTGTGAGTCAGTCCCAATTCATAGTGACCCTATGTTTTCATAATGTTTTCAAGGAGCAGCTGGTGCACTTGAACTGCCCAGCTTGCAGTTCAAAGGGACCTTGAGTTCAGTGCATTAACCCACAGTGCCACACCTTGTCAAGTAGGCAGGATATAAATTAAGACCCTGGTGGGGTTTGTAAACCCTCTCTACCTATCAAGCTTCCCATCGGAGGTTGTTAACCATCAGCTACCTATTAACTTCCCCCATACTCAGGTTTCAGCGCATTTTTCAAACCTATGGAACAGCTCCTGCGGCTTAATGCCTCACTACTATAAAAATACCTCAGCCTGTGAGCATGGAGAGGCCCTCCATCTATAGAACACCGGACCTGTGCATATTTCTTTTTTCATGCTTTAATAAACCACTTTTGTACATATTTCATGACTTTCTAGTCTTCTGTAGCTGATCCTGACATCTAGCCTTTCCCTGGATCTCCAGAACCTCTTCCTTGCTTCTTCTTTATGTTTCAGTGGCTTTTCCTAATCTCCCAGTCAGGACGTCCTATAGTTATGCTCTTGATCATATTAACTCTCCTGGCAGCCCTTTCAGACATTGATCTGGGAATTTTGAATTTGCCTAACCATCCTGAAATGCACTGTGACACTATGCACTCAAAACCTCGAGAATGTTCACATTGCTTTATTCAGAAAAGCCCACTAGCAGTAAATCCACCCTCAGGAAATAAGCAGACATGCATTCGTAAAGCTAGTGATTGTATTTTCAATAGGAAAAGATGGATTATGGAGCAATTGTAGCAAAATGCTATGTAGCCCATAGTATAGGGTTTGTGTAACGAGTATAAATTCTAACAGTGGAGGCAGTCCCTAAAAGTCACATAGGTGAAAGACATTCCAAGAGCAGGAAAACGCTCTTATTATGATGATGATTAGCAAAAGGCAGCAACTAGGATTGTAACACATTGTAACTTAAAAATGTGTATGTATCCACACACAGAGAACAAAAATAGAATGCATCAAATTACTTAAGAGTGTTTTGGGGAAAAAAAAGTATTTTTAAGGGGATGAGTTTTTCCTTATTTCCAACCACATACCTATTATTTATTCTGTTTAGATTATCAACTATTGTTGTCAGTAACAATCTCTGACA
>NW_006408696.1:3322592-3327130 GCF_000296735.1 Chrysochloris asiatica | reverse complement strand
GATGGATCAGCCAGGTGGCATCATTGATGGACTCAAGTGTGGCAGCGGTAGTGAGGTTGGCCCAGGATCGGACATTGTTTTGTTCTGCTGTGCATGGGGTTGCTATGAGTCGGTTCCGACTCGATGGCACCTGACAACAACAACAACATGTACCTCAAAGACCCTGGCACCAATGTGACTGATTTGCAGCCTTGTTAGTTTGCCTATGCAAACTGATATATAGTTTGTTATTCTATCTATGTAATCTGATTTGTAGCCTTGTTGCCCTGACCTGGTTAGCTGTTATCTAGTCTCCCTATTAGCAAACTTACTTGCTACTTTTCCTTCTGTACTGCCTGTTTCAGCAAATTCCTTTAGATAAGCCCCTAGACCTTGAGCCAGGAATGGAGCCTATGTAAACTAGCAGCCAGCTCCCTGTGACACCGCCGACTAAGGAGAAGCTATTGTCTCCCTAAGGAGCTCTGGTAGCGTAGTGGTTACGAATCGGGCTGCGAACCTCAAGGTCAGCAGTTCGAGACTACCAGCTGCTCCGTGGGAGAAAGATGAGGCTTTCTGCTCCTGTAAAGATTTAGAGCCTCAGAAACCCTGTACAGGGTCGCTATGGGTCGGAACCAACTCGACGGCACTTAACAACAACAACATTGTCTCCCTGCCGTCCAGCTATAGTTGTCTGTTGTGCCAATAAAATTCTCTATATTGGACATTATAGTGGTCATCATCCTTCTTTAGGACGTGAACCCGTAACAGGACCAACTCCCTTCACTCTTCAAGGCTCTCAAGACTGTGCAAGATTGCCAGAGGAGCAGCCCGGCACGCTGAGCAGCAGTCACATCAGTATCTTTACGTGGTCATGTTAACCTTCCATCTTCCCTAGAATGAAAGACCTATCTGTGCAAAGAACCACTTTCCCTTCTTCACTTGAAAAATCTTCACTGTGACAATAAACTCAGTGCAGAAAATTTGATGCAACTACAATTTTCACATCATACAACTGGTGTCTCTCTTGATAGGATATTGGTGCCCACAAAACTCACCTTTTATAGACAAAATTAATAAGGTTCAGTGACTTGTCCCTAATTCTCAGTAAGTGTATCCAAGGTTCCGTTCTTTGTCATGTCAACTCTTCTGCGAGCCCTTTTCTACAATGGTAATGGAACTGTGAATTCTTACAACTATCCTGAAATACAGTGTAACACTTGTTGTTGTAGTTATGTGCCGTGGAGTTGGTTCCAACTCATAGCAACCCTATACAGGGTTTCAGAGGCTGTAAATCTTTACCAGAGCAGACCGCCTCATCTTTCTCCCACGGAACCTCTGCTAGTTTCAAACTGCTGATCTTGCAGTTCGCAGCCCGATTCCTAAACACTGCGCTACCAGAGCTCCATACAGTGTAACACTATGTACCCGAAATTGACAAAGCGTTCATATATACTTTGATTCAGTGCAACCCCACTTCTAGCCATCTACCCTAATGATACAACCACACTAGCACCCAGAGGACTGGTGGAGCAGGATGAGTGGTAGGTAACGTGCGGCTGCACTTAAAGGAACCCAGAGTACAGGGGCTGTGCTGTTGTTAAATGCTGTGGAGTCTATGTCGACACATAGGGACCATGTATAGGGTTTCAAAGGAGCAGCTGGTAGGACTTTGCAGGACAAACTAACATTGTAGCCCAGCATATTAAATACTCACACTAGATGCTGCAACTTAAAGTCGTAACATGTGAAAGCTGTTTGAAAAGCGGAAACCAGGGATTCCCATATGTGTAGTTAAGGGTGTCTTTGGTGCAGTCTTTAGGGGCAGACTCCTGCTGTATCCCTGGGCCTCAGTGCACCTTCCACCAGAACCACCAGCTCTTGTCCCCGACTGTTTTCGGGTTTTGGTCATTTCTACACCAGAATCCCCACAACCTTCTCCAGCTCTGTTTGGGGATTTGGGTGTAATCTCCTACAGAAGCACTGCTGTGTCCTTCTGTGTGTCTGGACCTCAGCTGGACACTTCCCCAGGTCTTCGACTGGTCCCACCTACGTCACAGGATCTTATTTAGACCTTCCATCAGAACCATCACTGTTCTCCCCCAATCCATCTCCTGTACCTCAGATCAAATGTCCACTAGAACCACCACCACCTCCTTCCCTGTGTGACTGTGGGTATTCTTGAACCCAGTATCACATTCAAGGAACCCTGGTGGCATAATGGATTACAACTGGGCCTAAGCACAAGGTCAGCAGTTCGAATCTACGAGTCACTCCGAGGGAGGAAAATGAGGCTTCTGCTCCTGTAGATGACGGGCTCTGAAACCCTATTCTGGGTTGCTACGTGTCAGAACAGACTCGGTGGCACACAACCGCCAACACCATACTACGCCCTCCCCCACTTTCTCTTTGCTTGTTTTTCTTAGACTTTGGTTGGATCCTATACCCAACACTGCATCACACTGTGGTTGTTTCATTATTTGTGGAGATAAGTGTTTCTTTATTTTTCTCTAACACATACCTACTTCTTCAATTATGTATAGGATTATGTTTCATTATGGTCAGTACCTATCTTTGTCTTTGAAACAAAGGTATGTAACACCTAAAATCTACAATTCTGAGACCGAGATTGGCAACAACGAAGAACGGGAGCTTCCCCTGTGGAACAGATCCCCCACTCTGCTGTGAGCTGAGTAACATCAAAACCTGAGCGTGAGGGACAGGACCGGCAGGGTTGAACAGGACGGTTGGTATTGATTCTGGAACCTCCGGTGTGAGGAGTGACGCCAGAGCAGAGCAGTCTCCCCCCACAGTGCCCCAGTTTCTCCAGCATTTCCCACGCACACCAGCAGGTCCTTCATCATGTTCTCAAACCAGCCAGATCCATTCACTGGATCCAACCCAATGCTCCAGTGTTCACTCAGAGTCTGACAATGACTCCACAATCAGCATCTTTACCCTAGTGGTGGCTCCCATTTCCCAGGAAACCTCTGATCCATATGTGTGTGCTTTCTTCTACATCTATCTACAAGACAGCAGAGTAGGTTTCCTGGCAGTTCTCCTCAATTGTCATTCCCAGGTTGTTGATCCCAACAATGGTGACTGGAGGCATACTGTTCTCAGCTGCTGTTGTTGTGGGCCTCGGGGTATGTAGAGCAGCACAGAATAACCCCCATAATGATGATGGTGAAGGACAGGATGTAGAGCCCCAAAAACTTGTAGTGAAGGAGAAAGAGGACAAATAGGAGACTATAAAGGTCAGCTGTCATGGTGCCCAAGTTCACAGAAGTGGCACTGGTAGCTTAAATCACTAAAGATATAATAAACCTGTACAAGCAAAACCTACTGAGGGCAAACACCACAGAGAGGAGGGCGATTTTCCAGTCCCAATGAATGCTGGCAATATTCTTGTATTCCACAATCAATAGATGTAGGCTGCTGATAATTGTTCCAAAGAAACACACCATTCCTAAAAAGTCCTCTCTGCTCAGCGTCTTCACAGTATAGTCTTCATTCACATTGGAGATGCCGTAGAAGGAAGCCCCAGCAAGAGCTAAGATGTTACCACTCAGTACATTGCACCTGGATTGTCTTCCCTCCCTGAGAATGTGTTTGGTTCCTTCACCCAACAGACAGCCACAACAATGAAGTGGACCACTGTGTCTTGCATAAAGCATAACCCATGAGCGAACCATCAACCCAGGAATCCCGAAGCTTAACACTGGTTAGATATGTGTCTGGTATACTCTGACAACCAGGTAGTTAGTTTGCACATCCAGTAGTCCCAGCAGGATGGACTTATACCAGGCTTTTGTCAAATTATATAAAAGGTATCACTGTCTGATCCAAACACCGGCATCACCTTATAAATTAGACATAGGCATACTTGAGGTGGCTTGGAGCACTAGTGTGTTCACTTTGTATCTTTCTGCCAAACCCTGACTGGTGATGGCTGTCCCACATATACGCAAGGACATCATTAGACCCAGAGCAACTGTTGTTATAATATTACAGGTGAACACTTTGCCTCTTATCATGGGCAGGATGCTGGCAAAGGTGTCCTCTGCTCCCTGTGCTGAGAAGGCTGTGGGCAAGTGGCCTCCATGGGGTCCCCTACTCGGCTCTGGGTCAGGGAACCCATCCCAAAGAAGGAAACCATGTATTAAAATGCACTTTGAATGGGAGAGTTTCCATTACTGATTCAATCTCTTTACTTGGTATAAGTCACTAGGATTTTCTATTCATTTTTTAGTTGATTCTCACTGTGTTCCTGTGAACTTTTTTATTGGATCTAGCGTATCTAGTGCATGCATTTGAATTACAATGTTGTTAAAAACACTGCCAATCAAGGAAGGGAGTGATTAACTCTCCAGTCTAGGAGTGGAGGTCTCTAGGACCATCAATGGAAAGGAGCCGAGAGCGTGATCCTACCCAGAGAAGCAAATAAGCAGCGAGGCCCCAGATAGAGATAGAGGCAGAGACAATGACGCCGAGTGATGAAGCGGCTGGGGACTTTGGATCCAGAAAGGGAGAGGAACTGTGTGCTGAAGACTGGAGGGCGG
>NW_006408696.1:3320451-3322492 GCF_000296735.1 Chrysochloris asiatica | reverse complement strand
TGTCAGAGATTGTTACTGACAACAATAGTTGATAATCTAAACAGAATAAATAATAGGTATGTGGTTGGAAATAAGGAAAAACTCATCCCCTTAAATTTTTTTTTTTTTTTTTTTACAAAAACCACTCTTAAGTATTTGATGCAATATATTTTCATTCTCTGTGTGTGGACACATATATACTTTTAAGTAAGTGTACGATGTAGAAATTCCTAGTTGTCACTGTTTGCTAATTATCCTCATTAGAATCAGAGCATTTTCCTTGTCCTGAAATGTCTTTCAACCATATTACTTTTAGAATTCCAAACGTATGACTATTAGAATTGACATGAGTTACACAAACCGTCTACGATGGGCCACTTTAGGTTTGGAGCATTGACTCATGGAAGTTGGAGCAAGCGATCTGGGCTCTTGGGGTCTTGGGGTTTGGTCAGTCTTGTTGGGCTACAATCCCAGCTTTATAATTTCCACCTTGTGTGCTTGGTCTTGGGGTCAGTGCCGGGCCGCTATGCCTACACGGAGAGCAAGATGAAGGCACATTTGGTGTGAGTGTTGGGAGGAACGTAGCGGAGTCTGAGGCAGTGAGGATGGCTGCTCAGGACTCACCTCTCATGGAGGATGCTTCCAGAATCAACTATCCTAACAAGCATCCGTATCTCGTGTAAGTCATCCTGCAGAAGTAGTGCCAGGTCTGCTGGAAGACCCAAGTGAAGATGATGGTGCAGGCTGGAAGAAACCGTGGGCATTCTAGTACAGAGCCTGAGTTTTCTGAAAAGCAGAGCTGGGAGGATGTGGCAAGGTTCTGGTATATGGGCTGACCCAAATCCAATAATAACACAGTTGGTGTTTCACTACTCAACCAAAAAGTTCCTAATTTCTGAGTTTTCCCACTTGACATTACATCAAGAGCATTTTCTGTTGTTACCAGAAACACTTTGGAAAACATGTCGTTTTGAGTGTTGCCTTCATGTAAGGATTTTCAGTAGTTACAGTTCCAACCCACCAGTTGGTCTTCAGAAACCCTATACAGGGTCGCTAGGAGTCAGAACAGACTCGCCAGCCCTTAACAACAAGAAGTCAACTCATTAGAGACATTAGTTTTGAGATTCTTCATAAAATGTTACCAACTTTCATTGAAAACAAATTTTCTGTAGTGACCGTTTAGATTGTGTAGATAGACAACTGACTAATCAAACCAAAATAGCTTCACTTCTGTGGAGAAGAGAGGGAGGTTAAAGGAGACCACTTGAAAGCAATGACAAAAACAGACATGATCAGGAGTTAGAACCAGATACTCTGCCAATTCCTGCATCTTCTGAAGAGGCTGAAGAATGGAGGTGGTTAAGTTCATATTTGTCAAGCCTGGGATAAAGCCTGGGTGTAGGCAGTGGAGTCCATGGAGAGCATGAATGAGGCCCAAATGAGGCCACAAAGTATGCCGAAATGCTGATGTTAACTGTAGAAAGTATACTTGGTGTTAACAGCACTGTGATTAATGAACTGTCAGTGAATCCCTAAATGAATGGCTTGAAACTGTACTTACTCACCTCCCTGCTAGACTGAAAAGCAATGTTTACCTTTCCAAGGGTTCTGTATAGTTGATTCAGCCTTCACTTCTTCTGTCCAAAAACAGTCTCTGTTTATAAAGACTTGAACTAGAATTGAGTGAGCTATAATCATTACCAACTAAGGAGTCCTGGTTTGGAACTGGAGGATACACACTGGACCTCAAGGTGGGTTTGAACCACCAAGTCTGTGCTTCAAACTTAGCAGCATCTCCTCAGAAACCGTATACTGAGTCAGGGTAATTCTGGACCAACTCCAAGACACATAACAACAACAGCTAGCTACAAATTAGGAGGTTCTCACCCACCAGCAGCTTTTCCTAAATCCTATACGGGGTGGCTCTGAGTCAGAAACCACTGGTCAGAACTTAACAACAATCAATGCTAAGTACATCACATCAAAATGTTTACACAGTGTGCTTTAGAAATAATTGTTTTAGTCTAGTAACATCAGGAGAGAAGGAATATTAGGCTAGAAA
>NW_006408696.1:3311239-3319476 GCF_000296735.1 Chrysochloris asiatica | reverse complement strand
TGATGCATGGAGGGGATTGGGACCATGGCAATGAAACAATATACGATAGAATGAATGTAAAACTAAAGTTCTCTCATGTAAACTATCATGTAATTCACAATAAAACATTAAAAAAAAAAACAAAAAACACTGCCGATCATGGGCCAACTTCACAATTGTGCCACACTTGAGCCCATTGATGCTGCCACTTTGCCAATCCATCAAGCTGGGGGTCTTCCTCTTTTTCTTTGACCTTCCACCTTACTAAACATGATATCCTTCTCCAGCGACTGGTCCCTCCTGACAATATGTCCAAAGTATGAGAGATGAAGTTTGGCCATCCAGACCTCCAAGGAGCACTCTGGCTGCACTTCTTCCAATACATCTGTTTGCTCTTCTGGCAGCCCATGGCACTTTCAATAATCTCCAACACCATAACTCAAAAGCATCAATTCTTCTATGGTCTTCTTTATTCACTGTCCAGCTTTCTCATGCATATGAGGTTACTGAAATACCATGGTTTGGGTCAGATGCACTTTAGTCCTCAAGCTGACATCTTTGTTCCTCAACACTTTTAAAAGGCCTTTGCTTTACATTTTGTAAAACTTTACTCGCATGGGATATCAAAGATATTGTGCAATGATTTCCGCATTCCATTGGGTCACCTCTCTTTGGAATGGGCACAAATATGGATCTCTTCCAATCAGTTGGCCAGATAGTTGCCTTGCAAATTTCATGGCATAGATGAGTGAATGCCTCCTGTGCCACCTCATTTTCTTGAAAGATTTCCATTTTTATTCCATCAATTCCTTGTGCCTTCCTCTTTGACAATTCCTTCAATGAAACTTGAACTTCCTCCTTCAGTATCATTGGCTCTTGATCATATGCTACCTCTTAAAATGGTTGAACATCAACCATTTCCTTTTGGTACACTAACTCTGTGTATTCCTTCCACCTTCTTTTGATGGTTTCTGCATCATTCAATAATTTGCCCAGAGAATCCGTCACTAACGAAAGTCAAGGCTTGAATTTTTTCTTCAGTTCCCCCAGCTTGAGAAATGCTGAGTGTGTTCTTCCTTTCTGGTTTTCTGACTCCAGATCTTTGCACATTTTGTTGTAATATTTGACTTTATTTTCTTGAGCTGACCTTTGAAATTTTCTGTTCAGCTCTTGTACCTCCTCATTCCTTCCATTTGCTTTAGCATCTCTGTACTGCAGAGCAAGTTTCAGTGTCTCTTCTGACATCCATTTTGACCTTTTGCTTCATTCTTGTCTTCTTAATGACTTGTTGCTTTCTTTCTGTATGATGTTCTTGATGTCATCCCACAACTCTTCTGGTCTATAAATGTTTAATGTAACAAATCTGTTCTTCAGGTGATCTCTAAATTCCGGTGGGATATATTCAATGTTATATTTTGGCTCTCGTGGACTTATTTTCATTGTCTTCAGCTTCAGTTTGAATTTGCATATGAGCAATTGATGGTCTGTTCCACAATCTGTCCCTGGCCTTATTTAGACTGATGTATTCTTTCCGCTTGGTTGGCACCTAACAACAACTACAACAACTCTTTCTGAATATATAGCCAATTTCATTTCTATGTATTCCATCTGGCAAGGTCCATGTGTATAGTTGTCTTGTATGCTGTCTAAAGCTGGTATTTGAAATGAACAAATCATTGATTTTGCAGAATTCTATCATGCGATCTCCAGCATCATTTCTATCACTGAGGCCATATTTTCCATCCTTCCTCTTTGCATTCCAATCACCAGTAATGAGCAATACATCTTGATTTTATGTTTGATCAGTTTCAGATTGAAGAAGTTGGTAGAATTCTTCTATTTTATCTTCACTGACTTTAGTGGTTGTTGTGTAAATTTGAATAATAGTGGTATTAATTGGTCTGCCCTGTAGGCGCATGGATATTATCCTATCACAGACAGCGTTGTACCTCATGACTGATCTGGTTATGTTCTTTTGACAATGGCAACACCATTCCTCTTCAATTTGTCATTGTTGTTAAGTGCCATCGAGTCGGTTCCGACCCATAGGGTTTCCGAGGGTGTAAATCTTTACGGGAGTAGAAAGCCTCATCTTTCTCCCACGGAGCGGCTGGTAGTTTCGAACCACTGACCTTAAGGTTCTCAGCCCGATTTGTAACCACTACGCTACCATTACGCTGTCATTACTGGCATAGTAAACCATGTGGTTGTCAGACTCAAAATGGCCAATTCCAGTCCATTGCAGCTCACTAATGCCTAAGATTTAGATGTTTATGCATTCCGTTTCATTTTTGACAATTTATAATTTTCCTAGATTTATACTTCGTACATTCTATGTTCCTATTATTAGTGGATGTTTACAGGCGTTTCTCTTCATTTTGTGTTGTGCCCCATCAGTAAATGAGGTCCTGCCAGCTTTTCTCCCATGGGCTTTACCCCATTTGCATCATCACCGTCAACTCTACTTTGAGGAGGCAGCTCCTCCCTAGTCACATTTAGAGTGCCTTCCAACCAGAGGGGCTCGTTTTCCAGCACTATATCTGATGGTGTTTCTCTCCTATTCATAAGGTTTTCAGTGACTAAATATTTGCCAGTAGTTCATCACTCCTTCTTCCTAGTCTGTCTTCGTCTGGAAGCTCATCTGAAACTGTCCAACATGGGAGACCCTGCTGGTATTTAAAATACCCGTGGCATAGCTTCCAGAATCACAGCAACTCATAAGCCACCACAGTACGACAAACTGACAGACGAGTGGTGGAATCATAGCCATCCTGGATAGTCTCCCTGGAGCGGCTTGTGAGTCCAAATCACTAACCTTGTGGTTCAAACCGACCTTCTGGTCTAGTTTTCATCCTACAGTGCCAAACCTAGATAGACAAGTCAGCTCAGGACAAGGCCAAGCCTGTGAGATTTCTATGGTTCCCACAGTCTCTAGGTCTTAACTCTCCATCCTGAGGCTTCAATGCTTTCTGGGTATTGTTCTTGAAAGAATGTTCAACAGAGCAGCTAAAGAACTGTTTCTTTTTAAATGCCCAAGTTCTTTTAAGAAACAAGGAAGTTCAACAAGAAACCCATCTTGATGTTTTCCCATTCATCAGAATCATTACAAGTCCATACTTATGAGTAATAGGCTGGCATGACATGGACAAGATATGGTTTGGTGCTTCCTTAAAAAGTTGGAAATAGAAATACGATCTAACTCAGCCATACCACTAGTTGGTATATATCTTAGAGAAATGAGAGCTGCAACATGAATAGAGATTTGTGCAGCCTTGTTAATCCCAGCAGTGTTCACAAGAGCAAAAAGAGGGAAACCACCGCAATGCCCTTCAGCAGAGGATGGACAAACCAACTATGGCCCATACACACACTGGAATACCCTGTGAATCACCTCAGAATCAGGATGAACCTGGAGGACAGTGTGCTGAGTGAAATAAGGTGATGACAAAAGAGACCACTGTAGTTGACAGAGAGAAATGCCCAGGAAACTTGTTGTGTTTTTATACATTTTGAAACAGATGACTATTAGGAGCTGTGGTGGGGAGACCAGGTGACCAGAGCAGCCTTTGGGCCTTAATGACCAGTAGGTACTTCTGGAAGCAGAGGTGGGTGGGTGGGCCTGGGGCAGGTCTGGAATGGGGGTGGGTTGGAATCTTCCTGAAGACAAGACAGGGAGTTGGCAGGCAGGGCCACAGGGTAGTAAAGCTCCTAAGAGGGAGGAGGGGAAGGAAGGAGCTACAAGGCTGGGATAAGAAGTGAGGTACATGAGGGAGAGGAGGAGACTGCAGAAAAGGCTAGCAGGGTGGCAGGTCTGAGGACAAAAGGCACATTTCAAGTGGGACTCTTAGGATCTATAGGAGGAAGAAGGGATTTTCTTCATCCTGAACCTTGTCTTCTCTGCTTCCTTAATAACCTGGATGCTCCATAGTCTCTCCCTCATCCAATCACTGCTGTTGCCTCCAACCCTTCAGAGTGAACTCCACCCACCCATGACATCATTCTCAGAATTCTGCCAACTACCTGACCCCCAACCAACTGCCGTCCCACCAAACAGGTGCTCTCTGGAAACACTGAGGGTTGGGTCTGTGGGGTCCTGCACGACAATCCTAAACTAGTTAGTGAGAGTATTCAGCACAGCAGGGGTGAGCCCAGCTCCTTACATCTGAAGTGCTCACTTACGGAAACATTCCTGCTGGACAGAGATGTGCTGGGCTCTGGGGGGTCCAGTCACTCTGGTTGGTTCCAGGCTGTGTGTTGTTGGAGGCATTACAGGGCCTGTTGCCTGGTTTGAGAACCTGATGAAGCACCTGCTGGTGTGTGTGGGAAATGCCACAGAAACTGGGGCACTGTGGGAGACTGCCCTACTCTGGGGTCACTCTTCATCCTGGAGGTCCCAGGGTCAACAACAACAGTCTTGTTCAGCCCTCCCAATGCTGTCTCTCACTGTCATGTTTGGACCTTGCTCAGCTCACAGTAGAGGGCGATCTGTTTCACAAGGGCATCTCCTATTCTTCGTTGTTGCCAATCTCCGTCCCAGAAGTGTACATTTTAAGTGTTACATAACCTTTGTTTCAAAAACAAAAATAGATAGGGACCTAAATGAAACATAATCTTTAACAATCACAATGTGTTGGCTATAGGATCAAAACAAAACCCAAGATAAATAAGCAGGGAGAAGGTTGGGGTGGACGTAGTGTGGCGGCGGTGGTGGAGGTGGTCACGGCGGAGGCTGTGTGCCCACTGAGTTGGTTCTTACACATAATGACCCTGAATAGGGTTTCAGAGACTGAAAATCTTTACAGGACCAGATGCCTCATTTTCCTCCCTCTGAGTGACTGGTAGATTCGAACTGCTGACCTTGTGCTTAGCAGCCCAAATGGCAATCCACTAGGCTACCAAGGTTCCTTGAATGTGATATTGGGTTAAAGAATACCCACAGTCACACAGGGAAGGAGGTGGTGGTGGTTCTAGTGGACATTTGATCGGAGGTACAGGAAGATGGATTGGGGGGCAACAGTGATGGTTCCCGTGAAAGGTCTAAATAAGACCCTGCAGCTGGGACAACTCAGTAGAGGACCTGGTGAGGTGTCCAGCTGAGGTCCAGACACACAGTCAGAAGGACACAACAGTGGTTCTGGAGGTTACACCAAAGTCCCCAAACAGAGCTGGAAAAGGTGGTGGAGGTTCTGGTGTAGAAATGACTAACACCCGAAAACAGTTGAGGGCAAGAGTTGGTGGTTCTGGTGGAGGGTGCCCTGAAGCCCAGGGATATAGTAGGGAGGTGGTGATGGTTTTTCTGTTGGAGGGTCTAACTAAAGCCAAAACCATCCACTAGGAGGCAGTGTAAGTTATACTGGAGAGTCCAGCTAGGACCAGGAAGAGAGCCAGAGGAAGCAGTGTAAAGATTCAACCAAACCCAAAAACACAGCTAGGAAGAGATGGTGTTGGTTCTGTTGGAGGATCCAACTAAGGCCTAGGATTAGAGCTGGGAAGTGGTAGAGGAGCTGGTGAATGAATGGTCAGAGAAAGACCCAGGAATACAGCTGGGAGGGGGCAGTGGAAAGTTTCTTACAGGATCTGGATGAGACCCCAAAATACAGCCCAGAAATAGCCGTTTTGGCTGTGACGTAGGATAGGAACAAAAGGAGGAAGTACTAACCCTAGCAGAAATTTGGAAGGTTCACAGACAGACAGGAAACGGTGCTGCAGCTCCTGGAAAAGGGAGAGGGAGGTTTTGGAAGAGTGATGGGGTGCAGTGAAATGGGAGGTGAGGGACCAAATGTAGAGGACAAAGACTCAGAGAAGACCACTAGGTGATCAGGACAGCAGGAACATCGAGGTGGGACTCATAGGATCTGTAGGAAGTGGAGGAGGGCTTCTTCTTTGCCCTGAGACTGGTCTTGTTCGACTGCCTCCTCAATCACCTAAATGCTCATAGTCTCTCCCTCATCCAATTGCTTCTTTTACTTCTGACCTTTCAGAGTGACCCTCTTTCACCCATGACCCCATTCTCAGAATGCTGACCACCACCTGACTCCCCAGCAACTGCCAACCCAGTGACAGTTGCTCTCTGGTGGCACTGAGGACGGGGACTCAGGGAACTGCATCCCATATTAGCTCGTATTGACAGGCCTGGTGGCTCTTCAGGGTCTCAGCCCTCACTCAGGGACATCTATCTGTTTGACAGAGGGGGTGTGCTCAGCTCTTTGGAGTCCAGTTGCTCTGGGTGGGCTATAATCTCTACCACTTCTAGGCTGTGTGGGACAGTGGGACAGTTAAACCAGTCTCATACCTGGTTTAACAAGACGATGAAGTCTCAAGTGAAGTAGGTGGAAAATGTTGCAGAGATTGGGGCAGTGTTGGGAGACTGCTCAGGATTCACTTCCAAAGGAAGATAGTTCAGGGTCAACCTGCAAACTCCTGTTCATCACCCTTCAGTGGCAGATGCAGAAGCTGGACCTTCAGTGTCTTCTGTCCCTTGCCTTTCCCCACCCCTTTCTTCAGTTCTTACCCACACATCTATCTCCATATTTCTTTCTGTAACTGACTCTTGACTCTACTCCTGCCCTGTCCATGAAGACGAGGCACCATCTACTTTCCCTGCCCATCCCTGTCATTCCCTGGTCCAGATCCCTGCTCACACCCAGAGATGATCAGATTCACAGAGACAAGTCCTGCTCCTTTCTGTCAGCCTGCATCTGTCCCAGAATTTTAAATGTTAGCTGCTATATAGTCTTTACTTATCATTACTGTCAGAGATTGTTACTGACAACAATAGTTGATAATCTAAACAGAATAAATAATAGGTATGTGGTTGGAAATAAGGAAAAACTCATCCCCTTAAATTTTTTTTTTTTTTTTTTTACAAAAACCACTCTTAAGTATTTGATGCAATATATTTTCATTCTCTGTGTGTGGACACATATATACTTTTAAGTAAGTGTACGATGTAGAAATTCCTAGTTGTCACTGTTTGCTAATTATCCTCATTAGAATCAGAGCATTTTCCTTGTCCTGAAATGTCTTTCAACCATATTACTTTTAGAATTCCAAACGTATGACTATTAGAATTGACATGAGTTACACAAACCGTCTACGATGGGCCACTTTAGGTTTGGAGCATTGACTCATGGAAGTTGGAGCAAGCGATCTGGGCTCTTGGGGTCTTGGGGTTTGGTCAGTCTTGTTGGGCTACAATCCCAGCTTTATAATTTCCACCTTGTGTGCTTGGTCTTGGGGTCAGTGCCGGGCCGCTATGCCTACACGGAGAGCAAGATGAAGGCACATTTGGTGTGAGTGTTGGGAGGAACGTAGCGGAGTCTGAGGCAGTGAGGATGGCTGCTCAGGACTCACCTCTCATGGAGGATGCTTCCAGAATCAACTATCCTAACAAGCATCCGTATCTCGTGTAAGTCATCCTGCAGAAGTAGTGCCAGGTCTGCTGGAAGACCCAAGTGAAGATGATGGTGCAGGCTGGAAGAAACCGTGGGCATTCTAGTACAGAGCCTGAGTTTTCTGAAAAGCAGAGCTGGGAGGATGTGGCAAGGTTCTGGTATATGGGCTGACCCAAATCCAATAATAACACAGTTGGTGTTTCACTACTCAACCAAAAAGTTCCTAATTTCTGAGTTTTCCCACTTGACATTACATCAAGAGCATTTTCTGTTGTTACCAGAAACACTTTGGAAAACATGTCGTTTTGAGTGTTGCCTTCATGTAAGGATTTTCAGTAGTTACAGTTCCAACCCACCAGTTGGTCTTCAGAAACCCTATACAGGGTCGCTAGGAGTCAGAACAGACTCGCCAGCCCTTAACAACAAGAAGTCAACTCATTAGAGACATTAGTTTTGAGATTCTTCATAAAATGTTACCAACTTTCATTGAAAACAAATTTTCTGTAGTGACCGTTTAGATTGTGTAGATAGACAACTGACTAATCAAACCAAAATAGCTTCACTTCTGTGGAGAAGAGAGGGAGGTTAAAGGAGACCACTTGAAAGCAATGACAAAAACAGACATGATCAGGAGTTAGAACCAGATACTCTGCCAATTCCTGCATCTTCTGAAGAGGCTGAAGAATGGAGGTGGTTAAGTTCATATTTGTCAAGCCTGGGATAAAGCCTGGGTGTAGGCAGTAGAGTCCATGGAGAGCATGAATGAGGCCCAAATGAGGCCACAAAGTATGCCGAAATGCTGATGTTAACTGTAGAAAGTATACTTGGTGTTAACAGCACTGTGATTAATGAACTGTCAGTGAA
>NW_006408696.1:3296399-3310789 GCF_000296735.1 Chrysochloris asiatica | reverse complement strand
CTAAGTACATCACATCAAAATGTTTACACAGTGTGCTTTAGAAATAATTGTTTTAGTCTAGTAACATCAGGAGAGAAGGAATATTAGGCTAGAAATTGATGGCTATTAAGTTTGTGTCTTGACCCCCTTAAGTGTAAATGTTCCTTTCCTCCTTTGCATTTCCTTTTGATGTGAAACCTTTTCCCTTTGTTTGCTTTCCTTCTTCTGCAATTCAGTTCACACAGCAGAGCCTTTGGTAGGATGCCTTATAACCTCATTTCGTGAATTGTGATTTTTCCTTGAATGAAATATTTGTCTTTAATTTCTAACAGAGTTATCTGTCTAGTGATTTCAACAAGACAATACAGTTTCACTGGCCATTTACTTTATTTTGTCAGGGTGTTAGGGATGAAGATTCTGTTTCTGTCCGATATTCCAGGGATTGGGATCATGGAGGAGAGTACCAGTGTGTTGTGGGTGGAGTATACCAATCTGGTGGTGAAAGTGGATGCAATCCGTTGGAGGAGGGGAGAGCCACCCCTATGAGGAGGAGAGCCACAGCTAGTTTGTGGAGGGCTCTGGTATCTGGGTGGCAGAGGTAGGCACCACCTGGTTGAAGCCTGGGTATGACATCCTGGATTGGGAGGGGGCCACCAGTTGGATGGAGGGTGTTTGGAGTAGAGGGTGCACATCTCTTGGGGAAGTGTAGCACCAAAGAGCGGGCCAGTCTACTGGACCAGTGGGTGCCAGTCATGTGGTGGAGCGAAGTGCCTTCCAAGTGGTAGAGTGGGATGCCATCCAGGCGACTGAGGGTGTGCCAGTCAGATGTTGGATGTGGTCGCCAGCCAGGTGGTGGAGAGGGGGCCAGAAAACTGGTGGAGGGGCTGCCAGAAAAGTTTTGGAAGGAGGAGCCAGTCAGATGATTGTGGAGGGGCCATCCATGTGGTAGGAGGAGGGGCAGCAGGCAAATTAGGGAAGGTGGCCCTAGTCAGGTAGGAGAAGGTGGCCAGAGCCAAATTGTAGAGGTTGGTGCTATCAATGTGCTGGTGGGTAACCCCTAAGAAGGTGAGGGGGTGTGGGGCAAGCCAGGTGGGAGTGAGTGGCTCCAGGCAAGTGGTAGGAGGGAAGGCCAGCCAGGTGTTGGAAAGGGGGCACCATCAAGGTGGGGGAATGTAGTGCCAACCAGGTGAGGAAGGAGGGTCCAAACCCCAAGCAGGAGAAGGAAGCCAGAAGCCTGGGGTTTGTGTGCCCCCTGGTGGAAGTCTGGGAGAACAGCAGGGAGTCAGAGGAATTCTAGGCTGCCTGAGCAGCAGGAAGCCAGCTGGGAGGAGAGGGCAGGTGGAGGATCTGTCTCTTTCTTAAGAGGCCAGCTGGGTGAGTCTCCCTTTTTCTTGGGTGTCCAGCTAGGAGGATGAGGTGGATGGTCTCTGTCTTTTGTGTGAGGCCAAGTAGGAGGAGGTGGTGGAGATTCTCTCTCTTTTTTGGGAAACTTACTGGGAAGTGAAGTGGAGGGTCTCTGCGTTTCATGTGAGGCCAGCTAGGAGGCTGTGGTGGTGATTCTGTCTCTTCTTTTGTAAATCAGCTATGAGGATGAAGCTGATGTTCTCTCACTTTCTTGGGATTTCTGATGAGAGGTGGATGTGGGAGGGTCCTTATGAATCTTCAGAGGAGGAGGTAGAGTCCTCTCTGAGGACCAGGAATTATGAAGGCATGATCTCTCCATTCTATTTGTGGCAGCCATGCCTGATGCCCAGGAAGACACTCAGGTGGAGCAGGTGACCACAGTGCCATGGATTAAGATGGAGGCATTTGACCATGGCCGTTTGTTTCACTGGTTTTACGTCTGTAGAAAACTCAACCTTAAGACATCCCTTATGTTCTTTCAATATAATACAATTCATTAATGGCCAGAAATGAATTAGGGATTCCTCAGAAATTCTCAAAATGGAAGTAGAAGTTGGAATAACTCTGGGAAGGTTCTCCCTTCTGTACCAGTCTATTGGACTAGAAGGACACCAGCCATGTGGTTGAGAGGCATACCAGTTAAGTGGTAGAGGGAGATGCCAGTCAGGTGGTGTGGGTGGGGGTGTGCCATCCAGGTGCAGGAGGGTTCACCAGCCATGTGGTGGTGGCGGACAACAGCCAGGTAGAGGAAAGTGTGTCTAGCCAAGTGGGGAAAATGAATGCTAGCCAGGTGTTGGAGAGTGGTGGGACACTCAGGTGATGGAAGAGAATGCCTGTCGGGTGATGGAGGGAGCTCCTAGGACAGCAAGGGCATATCAGGAAATCTAAGCCTTGGCTGAGGTAATCTTTGCTTTAGAAGACAGCTGGCAGGAGGAGGTGGAGGGTCAGTCTTTCTCACATGAGGAGAGCTAGCAGGAGGAGGTGGAGGGTCAGTCTTTCTCACATGAGGAGAGCTAGCAGGAGGAAGTGGAGGGTCAGTCTGTTTCACATGAGGACAACCTGGCAGGAGGAGCTGGAGGGTGGGTTTTGTTTTTTCTGTGTAAGATATGAGGTGGCTATGGAGGTCCTTAGGTATCACAAGAGGAAGAGACTCTCTCTTAGGACCAGTTATTATAATTGAATCTACAGGGTCAGTTTGTATTGGCCATGCTTTATGCTGATAGTGACAGTCAATTGTAGCAGCTGGCCAAGGTGCTGATTGATGGTATTTGGCTCCAGCTGGTTTTCTTGGCAGTGGGTGATGCCTTTTGGTGGTAGCCCACTGCCTCTGCAGAACAGAACTAGTTAAAAGTTTCTGTTACTCCAATAGGACAAAGTACCGCCAAATACAAACACTGAAGCACAGTGATGGCTCAGCCCCTGGCACCTTTCCCTCCACCAGTTCTCCAATGAGCAGTACAGTGCCAATGAGGTAGAGGGTCTCTATCTTTTGCACAAGGCCAGTTAGGAGGAGGAGATGGTGGCAATTCTCTTTTTGGGTAAATCCATTGGGACGTGAAGAGAAGAGTCTCTGCCTTTGTTGTGAGGCCAGCTAGGAGGGAGGTGGTGGTTCTGTCTCTTATTTGGTAACCAGCTCAGATGATGAAGTTGAAGTTCTCTCTCTTCTGTGGGAGGCCCACAGGAATAAGGAGATCGAGGTTCTCTCTCTTCCTGGTGAGGCCAGATGAGAGGTGGATGTGGAGGGTCCTTATCAGTCTTCAGAAGAGGACTAGAGTCTCTCCCAGAGGACCCGGGATTATGAAGGCATGGTCTCTCAGTTCTATTTGTGGCAGCTGTGCCTGATACCTGGGAAAACACTCAGGTGGAACAGGTGACTGTGGTGCCATGGATAAAGGTGGAGGACATTTGACCATGGCTGGTTGTTTCACTGGCTTTACGTTTGGAGAAAGCCCATCCTAAGACACCCCTTTTTTTCATTCAATAGAATACGGTTCAGCAGTAGACAGAAAGGAATTTGGGATTCCTCAGGAATTTTCTAAATGGAAATAGGAGCTGCAATCATGTGCAAAGGTGCTCCCTTCTGTACCAGTCTACCGGACTAGAGGGACACCAGCTATGTGGTTGAGAGGAGTACCAGTGCAGAGGTAGAGGGAGATGCCAGCCAGCTGGAGGAGAGGGATGCCAGCCAGGTGATTGTGGAAGGCAACAGCCAGGTGCTGGGTTGGGTCACCAACCAGGCAGGTGGAATGGCATGCCAGCCAGATGGTAGAGGGGGTTGGTATCCAGATGGTAGAGGGGGCTGCAGCCAAGTATTGTAGGAGGCGCAGCCAGGTGATGGATGGGTGCCATCCAGGAGGGGAATGATGTCGCAGCTAGGTGGGTGAGTGAGGCAAGAAGCAATTGGTAGAAGATGGCACCAACCAGATAGGGGTGCGGGCCACAGAGAGGTGAGGAAAGATGGTTCCATCCAGATGGGGGTCCGTGACTCCAGCCATGTCATTGGTGGAGGGGGGGCACCAGCCAGGTGGTGGAGGAGATCACTACCAAGTTGGTGGAATGTGATGTAAACCAGGTGAGGGTGATTATTCCAAGACCAGGTGAGGGAGAAGGAGGCCCAAAGTCTGGTGGACATGCATCCTCTGGGGGAATTCTAGTAGGGCAGCAGAGAGTAGGAGGAAATCTGGACTCTGGCTGAGCAGGAGGAGGACAGCTGGAGGGAGCAGTTGGAGGGTCTTTCTCTGTCTTGGGAGGTCAGATGGGAGATGGACATGGAGGGTCTTTATCAGTCTTGAGAAGAGCGGGTTGAGGCTCTCCCTGAGGACCAAGAATTTTGATGACATTATCTGTCAGTACTATTTGTAGCAGTTGTGCCTGATGCCTGGGGACAGTCTGGTGGAGAGGTGGCCAGGCTGCCATGCCTAAAGATGGAAGGCATTTGCCCAGGCTAGTTTTCTTAAGGCATGGAGCATGGGTTCATGTAGCACACTGACCCTGCAGAACGAAACTGGTTTAAAGTTTTCAAGATTTTAATAGGACAGGCCAAAGTAGTACTGCTAAATACAAACTGTGAAACACAATGATTAGTCAGCACCTGTCACCTTCCCCTCCACCAATTCTACAAAGAGCTGTACAGTGCCAACCTCCTCTAGGCCTCTCCTAATCCCACCAGAGATTAGGGGTGTGACAGGGTGCACCTCACAACAAAAAGCAGAAACTAGAATGAGTAAGTGACAGTGCCCTAGATGCTCTGGGATCATACCTGACACAGGTGAGGAGGGCTGAGAGCCAGGACAGAATTGGGGGGTTGGAGCCCCAGGAATTGCTGTCAAGGAAGATGACCCAGTGGTGGTTTAGAGTCCCCTACAGAAATTCCTCTTCTTCCATTTCATGGTATTTTCATGAAGCATATCGTTCACTGTCTCTCTCTGTGTGTCAAAACATATTCACTTTTCAAAGGCACAACATACCAGGTTTTGTAATTTTTTTTTTCCCACTTAAAGTTGTATCATTTTCCATGTCCAGAAACCTCTTTGTAACACATGCCTTCAGTGCTGCATGTACGTCAGGGTTTACCCTAACGACACAAGCCCTCCACTATGGATCATGTACCTTGTGGGCCCATTTTCACTGTAATAGCTCCTGTTCCATTGAATACACTCTCACCCCGTCACTGAATGAGTGTGTGGTTGTCTCATTAGGGCAGATGACTGGAAATGGTGTTACATTAAATAAAGGGGTATTTAAAGGCTTCAGATGCACACGCATGTTGTGAGAATTCATTATTCCATTGCCAGAGTCTGTACGGGCCCCCAAAGCCTTCATATTTGCTATGTTGTTGAAAGAAAGAATTTATCAGTGAAAGTTTTCTCATTGACATTATATAGTTGACTGGCTCCCAAAGTTACTTTCTAATGAAAGATGAGACTATAGTTTACAAGGTAAACTTCCAATTCACTCCTCAAATGTGTGTCCACATCGCTAATGTAAAAGGAGACACAAATATGTGCCAGGGGAATGTAATAATGCCGGCTTATGGATGATGGAAATCATATCTATAAGGTATGCCAAAATACTCATCACAAAGACAGCTACCATTAGTGTCATTACTGTTACTTCTGATCAGCAATCAACTTTCTGAAAGAGTGAGAGTCACAGTCATGTGAAGCCTCCAAGAAATGTACACTCTATATGCAATCATCCATAGAAATTCAAGTCAGTCTCCAAGAAGTGTTCCCATTCCTCAGGTATCCCCAGGGTACTCCAGTGCTCCCAGAGAGATTATTGGGTTCTGGCATTCTCAGGTTTCTCAGTACTCTGACATGTTGTTAGCCACGGTCACTGTGGGTGTCTCTGCTAGGGTTTCTGGTCACCAGGACTCTTTTGTCTAACACTGTGTTGGGATCCCTCTGAGTCACACTTTTCTTGTGTATGCAGTGCTTTTCCAATACTTTCAAGAAAGACAGAAAACAATAATGACTAATCAAGAGAGAACTTACTTCAGGATGAATCCACTTTTAGGGCTTGCATAAAACCCGAGTGGTGACCATGCTGAGGACAGTAACAGAAGGGGACATCTCTCAGGTCCTTGATTGTGGTTCTGTTCTAGTCCTATGTGAATGGAGACAGAGTTGAAGCTGTCCTCATAACTGCTCTGGAGAGATGACTTTGGACTTAACATTTTACTCCTGAAAACTCAATTCTTTAATTCTAATTTAATTGAAGACAGTTTTCCAGTCTGTGATAATATGAATATTTAAAAGCTTGTGGGAAAGTTCCATGATCTTTTCACTTCCTTTTTACAGTAACCTTTGGAGTCCTTTTGTGATAGTGAAGGTTTTGTGTCAATGTGACCGTACAATTATTCTCAGTGGCTTGGCATTTGAGATTTGTTGTCCCCATGGTGATCTCTAATAGGGTGTAGCTAATTCTATGATCATTGGCTACGAACAGTGTAGTTAACGCCATGGTGATTGGCTAAGAGCAGACAATCAATTGAAATGATGTTTCCTCAGAGTTGTGGAGTGCTTTCAGTATAATTGCCACTTGCTCACTTTTGTTGGTTCTGCAACTTATATCTGGCTCATACTCCAACCTCTATGTTTTTATAGCTGAGCCAGTGGCCTGCTTTATTATCTACCAGCTAGTCTGTCTGCTGGACCTGTCTGCCTGTTGGTTTGCGGGATCTGCTTGCCTACCTTCCCGTTTTGGTTCCTCTGACCCAGAGTTGATACTCTTCCAACCTCTAGAATTGTGAGCCATTTCCTGGCTATACACTTTACCAAGATGCACACATACATTTCACTGGTTTGGCTTCTGCAGAGAACCCAACATAAGACACCCATTCTATTCATTTAATAGAATATAATTCAGCAATGGAAAGAAATGAATTAGGGCTTCCTGAGGAATTTTCCAAATGGAATTAGAAGTTGGGATAATTCTAGGAGGATGCTCCCTTCTGTGTTTCTTTTCATAGGATCTGGAACACATGGGGAACAGCAATCTCCAAGCATCTTTCCAAAGGAAAGGATGAGCACCTCATGAGCACATTGTGTTCTGTTCGTATACAGGAATTCTACTCAGCATTAAAAATGTAGCAACGGCTAACACACCAATCATCACTGATACTCTTAAGTGGAGTAAAAAGGAAAAGTCAATAAAAATCTCCACTTCTTACATAAAAAATGTACATCAGGTATGATGGAATGAATGTAAAACTAACGTTCTCCCATGTAAACTATCATAGAATTCACAATAAAACATTAAAAAAAATGTACATCAGGGGTTGTAAGAGATAGCAACAGAGGGGAGCATAGATGAACATATTTTAGAAATCGGGAGGAAGCTCTTAGGGGTGAGGAACAAGCCAGATTCTAATGATGGCTACATGGTTGTATACATATGTCAAAATTCAACAAAGTAGATATTTACTGTAGGTTCTATTTCAACTTATACATATTGATGCTTTAGGAAAAGAAATTGGTTTCACAAACTTAGTTTTTTTAATTTCTCTGACAAAAGAAAATTATTTGTATTGAAAATATTAATCTACATGATTTAATTGATTTTGTTTTAAGTCAAATGACATTTAATATTCCAATTGAAAAATGGCAAGTGCCATTGAGTAAGTTCCAATCCATAGCAACCCTGTACAGGGTTTGAGGGGCAATTGTTGGGTTTGAAGTACGCACTTTGCTGTTAGCAGTCCAGTGCTTATCCTATAGGAAAACAGGTGTGACCACTGTCTGAAAGGGAGCAATAAGAGCTCTGAATACACCGTCATGACAAGGATCAAATGCTGAACAAGGAATAAGGCCATCCTTTTCTACTTGGCCAAACACTCCAGTTCTGACATTCTTGTTCTATCTGTCTGTCTATTGGTATCAGGAGTGGGTCCACCACCTAGATTAGTTCAGACAAGGACCAGGAAAAGCTAAGAATCTCCTGGTCACCCTGACATGTCTTCCAACCATAAGACTTTTAGGGACTGCTCCACTGTTATGATTTACATTTAAAGATACAAACCTTATACTATGGGCCAAATAGCTTGTTGCTACAATTTCACTATAATTCAGCCTTTCCCATCAAAATACAATCACCAGACTTATGGATACATGTATGGTTATTTCATTAGGGTAGATTAGTACTAGTGGGCTTTTTGTGAATAAAGGAATGTGAACATTCTCCAGGCTTTGAGTCCATAGTGTCCCAGTACATTTCACGATGGTTATGAGATTCGGAATTCCCTTAGTAGTGTCTGAAAGGGCTTCCCGAAGTGTGAATATGATCAAGAGCACAACCTTGTGACATTCTGCCTGGGAGATTAGGAGAAGTCACTCAACTTAAAAGAGGAAGCTGGGAGGAGGTGTTGGAGATTCAGATCCAGCTACAGGAGACTAGAAAGTCATGAAATACAGTATAAAAGAGGTTTATTAAATAGGAATAAAGAGAAATACCTGCAGGTTATGTATACCATAGACAGTAGGAGTCTGTCTGCGCTCACAGCCTAAGGTATTTTATAATAGTGAGGCATTAAACCACAGAAGCAGCTCCACCAGATTTCACATAGGGAGCTGAAAACTGAGTAAGGGGAAATTAAACAGCTAGCTGACGGTTAACAACCCTGGATGGGTAGCTTGAAAGGGAGGGAGGGGATTGCCAACCCTGCTGAGGTCTTGTTTACATCCCAGCTATCTGACAGGGAGATAGATCTTTTATCTCTTGTCCACATTCTTCCCCCTTTTCTTTGTATTTAGAGGTTTGTATTTTTTGTTTTGGTTCTATTGATGTTTTTCCACTGCTGCCACTACTGATCCTTTCGCTCAGTAATTGTCCTCCTGTCCCCTTAGCCTACTAATTCCCCTATAGAGACTTGCAACCAGAAATGATTGGGAAGGTAGAAGATGCAAGTCTCCTTTTTCTTGGAACCCCTTCAGTATGGTCCTGTGGCATAGGTCTGCCTAACATGGTAGAAGTTTGTCTGTGCTATAGGTCCAGAAGGAAGTGTAGTAGGAGTTTGGTAAGCTTGTAAAATCAGTACTTGTAGGTGAGGATCCTGGAACCTGGAGGAACTCAGCCTAGGAAATTGATGAGGAGACAAGGGCTGAATAGTAAGATGCATATGAAAAAGGTAATCAAATGGTGAGACTAGGAGAGAGAAGAGAACAAAGCCTGGATCTCCATGGTTGGCGTCCCCAAAGAGCCAGCAAGGCCTGGTCCTAGCTGGGTCTTCCTATGGTCTCAGAACCAAACTGCATGGTTACAGATTTTGTTGACATTGAGGTCTCACATTTGGCAAAACACAGAACCAAGAGAGACCGGAAGGTGGGTGGTAGTTCAATGCCTGGTTGTTAAGACTCGGAGACCATCGGGACATAGTGAGTGGAGACGTCAATGTGACCAAAATGGCCTTCAGTGTGTGTGAGGGAAGAAGACCATCAAGTAGTTCCAAATGATCAGCAGGTTGAGGGAAGTGGAGACCTTTGCTGAGGTCCAAAAGGCCAGTGGGTTACAAGAGTGGGGGAGGCCACTAATTAAAGGAGATAGAGGCTTTTGCTGAGACCCAGGAGCACCATGAAATGGAGGGAAAAGGAGTTATGGCCTCATTTCTGGAGGACAAGCCGATTGGAGGATATTCAGCTTGTCCTAGACACCTGAGAAGATTGTAGGAGAGAGACATTCTCTGCCTGAGACTAAGAGACAAGAAGGATGGAGTAGGCTGATGTTGTCATAGACACTTAGACTGAGTGTTGAAGGTGCCGACTCTGGCTGAGGATTAGGAAGCACACAGGATGGAGGAGTTGGAGATTCTGTCAAAGGCCAGATGGGCCAGCAGAGTAGAGAAGTAGTTGTTTTGGATGAGGTCCGGCCGGTATGGTGGATGAGGTAGTCTCCTTAGAAGAAACCCAGGAGTAAGTAGCAGGGAATAGATGAAGACCATCTGTGAGACAAGGGACAGACAGTGCAACAAGGAGGAGTTGTCCTGCATCCTAGGAGGTCATCAGGATACAGCAGGGGAAGGCTGGCTGTTTAGGTGACACAGGAAGTGGGTTGACCTGGGACAGATCTGGGGTGGATCTGGGGCCTGGATTGGGATGATACCATGAGGGTTGTTGGTAGACAATGCTCTGGATGTGCTCTAGCTCCTGGAAAGGATGGAGAAAGGTTGTATGAAGGAGATGGGCAGGGTCTCTAGGTCTGGAATTGGAGGTAAGAGACCCAATAACAGAGGAGTGGAAGGATTCAGAGAAGCAGGTCAGCAGGACACAAGGAGCATAGGACGGGGGACTCAGGATCAGGAAGAGGGAGCAGCACATCTTCCTCACTGAGAACCTTGTCTTCTTTGGCGGCTGTCTTAATAACCTGGACGCTCCATATACTCTCAGAGTGCTGCCCACCACCTGATTCTCCACCAGCTGCCATCCCAGTGCCAGGTTCTCCCTACAAGCACTGAGGGTGGGCCTGAGCAATAATTGCATCACAACCAGGCCTACGTTAGGTAGCATTCACCATAACAGGTGAGGCTAGCTCTTCAGGCCTGGGAGCATTTCTGTTTGACAGAGACAGTGTGCTTGGGTCTTTAGAGCCCAGGGGCTCTGAGTGCTCTGCAATCCCAGCTCCACTCCTACCTGATGGTGTGGCCCTGGGGCCTTGCAGCGTCTGCTGCCTGGCTTCAGAACATCACCAAGACATAACTGATCTTGAGGGAAATTGCCACAGAGACTGGGAGAGTGAGAGAGACTCTCAGGGTTCAACCTTCACAGTGGATATTTCAGGGTCAACTTGCCTAATGGGAGCACTTAACCCTGTGAGTCAGCTCTGCAGTGGCAAATGCAAAGGAGGAACCTCTGTTTCTTCAGCCTCTCCCTCTTTCCCTGCTCTGTCTTCATTTCTTATGGACAGTCCTTGATGTCTCTCACCACCTTTTTATGCGTCTGAGCCTTCTCTATCCTTGGCCCCATCCAAGAACTCAGGGTTCCACCTCCCAGCCTGGCCTCCTCACTGTCATTTCAGGCCCTGCTCCTGCTCACAGCAGATGGGCACCTGACTCACAGAGCAGCTCCTTCCTCTTATTGCTGCCCTGCCTCAGTTCCAGAATTGTAGATTTTTGAGCTTGCTTATCTTACATTAAAAGGCAATTTAGAGTTTTTAGATAATTGATGCATAAAACAAAAGTAGCCTTTTTGTGGGGCATGTTGTTGTTGCTAAGTACCGTGGAGTCGGTTTCGACTCATAGTGACCCTGTACAGGGTATGTTGTTGTTGTTGTTAAGTGCCGTCGAGTCGGTTCCGACCCATAGCGACCCAGGGTATAGATGGAGGTAAAAGGAGACCACTTGAAAGCAATGACAATTACAGACATGAACAGAGAGTTGGAACCAGATACTCTGCCAATTCCCGCATCTTCTCAAGAGGCTGAAGAATGGAGGTCGTCAAGGTTCATATTTGTCAAGACCTGGGATAAAGCCTGGGTGTAGGCAGTGGAGTCCATGGAGAGCATGATGAGGCTCAAATGAGGCCACAAAGTATGCCGAGATGCCGATATTAACTGTTGAATGTATACTTGGTGTTAACAGCACTGTGATTAATGAACTGTCAGTGAACCCCTAAATGAATGGCTTGAAACTGTACTTACTCACCTCCCTGCTAGACTGAAAAGCAATGTTTACCTTTCCAAGGGTTCTGTATAGTTGATTCAGTCTTCACTTCTTTTGTCCAAAAACAGTCTCCGTTTATAAAGACTTGAACTAGAATTGAGTGAGCTATAATCATTACCAACTAAGGAGTCCTGGTTTGGAACCGGAGGATAAGCATTGGACCTCAAGGTCGGTTTGAACCACAAGGTGGAGGGTTCAAACTTAGCAGCATCTCTTCGGAAACCCTGTACTGGGTCAGTAGGAGTCTGAACTTACTCCCAAGACACACACCAACAGCTAGCTACAAGTTAGGAGGTTCTCACCCACCAGCAGCTTCTCCTAAATTCTGTAATGGGGTGGCTCTGAGTTAGAAACCACTGGTCAGAGCTTAACAACAATCAGTGCTAAGTACATCACATCAAAATGTTTACATAGTGTGCTTTAGAAATAATTGTTTTTGTCTAATAGCATCAGGAGAGAAGGGATATTAGGCTAGGAATTGATGGCGATTAAGTTTGTGTCTTAACCCTTCAGTGTAAATGTTCCTTTCCTCCTTTGCATTTCCTTTGGATTTGAAATCTTTTCCCTTTGTTTGCTTTCCTTCTTCTGCAATTCAGTTCACACAGCAGAGCCTTTGGTAGGATGATTTAGAACCTCATTTTGTGAATTGTGATTATTCCTTGAATTAAATATTTGTCTTTAATTGCTAACAGAGTTATCTGTCTAGTGATTTCAACAAGACAATACAGTTTCACTGGCCATTTACTTAATTTTGTCAGGGTGTTAGGGATGAAGATTCTATTTCTGTCCGATATTCCAAGGATTGGGATCATGGAGGAGAGTACCAGTGTGTTGTGGGTGGAGTATACCAATCTGGTGGTGAAAGTGGATGCAATCCGTTGGAGGAGGGGAGAGACCACCATACAGGGAGGAGAGCCACAGCTAGTTTGTGGAGGGCTCTGGTATCTGGGTGGCAGAGGTAGGCACCAGCTGGTTGAAGCCTGGGTATGACATCCTGGATTGGGAGGGGGCCACCAGTTGGATGGAGTGAGGGGTATGATAGGGGGTTTGGAGTAGGGGGTACACATCTGTTGGGGAAGTGTAGCACCAAAGAGGGAGCCAGTCTATTGGACCAGTGGGTGCCAGTCATGTGGTGGTGCGAAGTGTCTTCCAAGTGGTAGAGTGGGATGCCATCCAGGCGACTGAGGGTGTGCCAGTCAGATGTTGGATGTGGTCGCCAGCCAGGTGATAGAGAGGGGGCCAGAAAAGTTTTGGAAGGAGGATCCAGTCAGATGATTGTGGAAGGGCCATCCATGTGGTAGGAGGGGCAGCAGGCAAATTAGGGAAGGTGGCCCTAGTCAGGTAGGAGAAGGTGGCCAGAGCCAAATTGTAGAGGTTGGTGCTATCAATGTGCTGGTGGGTAGCCCCTAAGAAGGTGAGGGGGTGTGGGGCAAGCCAGGTGGGAGTGAGTGGCTCCAGGCAAGTGGTAGGAGGGAAGGCCAGCCAGGTGTTGGAAAGGGGGCACCATCAAGGTGGGGGAATATAGTGCCAACCAGGTGAGGAAGGAGGGTCCAAACCCCAAGCAGGAGAAGGAAGTCAGAAGCCTAGGGTTTGTGTGCCCCCTGGTGGAAGTCTGGGAGAACAGCAGGGAGTCAGAGGAATTCTAGGCTGCCTGAGCAGCAGGAAGCCTGTTGGGAGGAGAGGGCAGGTGGAGGATCTGTCTCTTTCTTAAGAGGCCAGCTGGGTGAGTCTCCCTTTTTCTTGGGTGTCCAGCTAGGAGGATGAGGTGGATGGTCTCTGTCTTTTGTGTGAGGCCAAGTAGGAGGAGGTGGTGGAGATTCTCTCTCTTTTTTGGGAAACTTACTGGGAAGTGAAGTGGAGGGTCTCTGCGTTTCATGTGAGGCCAGCTAGGAGGCTGTGGTGGTGATTCTGTCTCTTCTTTTGTAAATCAGCTATGAGGATGAAGCTGATGTTCTCTCACTTTCTTGGGATTTCTGATGAGAGGTGGATGTGGGAGGGTCCTTATGAATCTTCAGAGGAGGAGGTAGAGTCCTCTCTGAGGACCAGGAATTATGAAGGCATGATCTCTTCATTCTATTTGTGGCAGCCATGCCTGATGCCCAGGAAGACACTCAGGTGGAGCAGGTGACCACAGTGCCATGGATTAAGATGGAGGCATTTTGCCCTTGGCGTTTTTTTTCCTTGTTTTACGTCTGTAGAAAACTCAACCTTAAGACATCCCTTATGTTCATTCAATATAATACAATTCATTAATGGCCAGAAATGAATTAGGGATTCCTCAGAAATTCTCAAAATGGAAGTAGAAGTTGGAATAACTCTGGGAAGGTTCTCCCTTCTGTACCAGTCTATTGGACTAGAAGGACACCAGCCATGTGGTTGAGAGGCGTACCAATCAAGTGGTAGAGGGAGATGCCAGCCAGGTGGGTGAGGGTGGATCCATCCAGGTGGGGCAAGGAAACAGTGACCAGGTGATGGTGGGGACTCCAGCAAGATGGTGGAGGGTAGGTCCTGCCCAGTTGGGGATAGGGACACCAGCCCGGTGGAGGAGGGGATGCCTGGCCGGTGGTGGTACAGAAAGCCATCCAGGTGGTGGAGGGTGTGTCCAGACAGGTGGTGGGGGTGGGGCTGTGCCATCCAGGTACAGAAGGGTTCACCAGCCATGTGGTGGTGGCAGACAACAGCCAGGTGGAGGGAAAGTGTGTCTAGCCGAGTGGGTCAGACTAATGCTGGTCACGTGGTAGAGGGTGTGTCCAGACAGGTGGTGGGTGTGGGGATGTGCTATCCAGGTGCAGGAGGGTTCACCAGCCATGTGGTGGTGGCGGACAACAGTCAGGTGGAGGGAAAGTGTGTCTAG
>NW_006408696.1:3290044-3295093 GCF_000296735.1 Chrysochloris asiatica | reverse complement strand
GTGGTGGGTGTGGGGATGTGCTATCCAGGTGAAGGAGGGTTCACCAGCCATGCGGTGGTTGTGGACAACAGTCAGGTGGAGGGAAAGTGTGTCTACCCAAATGGGGAAGATGAATGCCAGCCAAGTGGTAGAGGGTGGTAGGTCTACTCAGGTGATGGGAGGAGAACGCCTGTCAGGTGGTGGAGGGGAACTGGTAGGACAGCAGGGAATACCAGGTAATCTAAGCCTTCACTGAGGAAATCTTTCCTTTAGAGGACAGCTGGCAGGAGGAGGTAGAGGGTCAGTCTCTCTCACATGAGGACAGCTGGAAGGAAGAGGTGGTCGGTCAGTGTTTCCTATATGAGGATACCTGGCAGTAGGAGGTGGAAGGTTAGTCTCTCTCACATGAGGACAGCTGGCAGGAGGAGCTGGGAAATGGGTGTTTTTCTTTCTATGTATTAAAGGATGTGGGTATGGAGAGTCTTTGGGTATCACAGGAGGTAAAGGATCTGTCTCAGGATCAATTATTCAATTTGTATCTACGTGGTCAATTTGTATTGACCATGCCTAATGTCCAGAGTGACAGCCAGTTGGAGCAGCTGGCCAAGGTGCTGATTGAGAGCATTTGGCCCTGGCCGGTTTTCTTGGCTTTGAAAGGATGCCTTCATATAGCCCACTGACCCTACAGAACCCAATTAGTCTAAAGTTTCCATTACTCCAATAGGACAAAGAACCGCCAAATACAAACACTGAAGCACAATGATGGCTCAGCCCCTGGCACCTTCCCCTCAACCCGTTCTCCAATGAGCAGTACAGTGCCAGCCAACTCTGGTCCTCTCCTAATTCCACCAGAGATTTAGGCATTTAAAGGTGCATCTCACAAGCAAAAATACAGAAAGTGGAATGAATAAGTGACAGTGCCCTAGAGGCTGGCTCTGGGATCCTAGGACGGGTACCGGGAGGAGCAGTGAGAATGAGGACAGAATTGAGGGTTTGGAGCCCTGGGAATTGCTGTCAAGGAAGTTGACCCAGTGATGGGTTAGAGTCTCCTTCAGAAATCCCTCCTACTCCAATCCCTGGTATTCTCCCAATGCATTATTTCACTCTCTCTCTGTGTTGGAGCATATTCACTGTTCCTAGCACTACTTCAAAGTAGACCTGGTTTGTGATTTTCTCCACTTAAATTGCATGGAGATCATTTTCCATGTCCAGAAACCTCTTTGTAACACATGCCTTCAGTGCTGCATGTATGTCAGGATTTACACTAATGACACAAGCCCTCCACTAAGGATCATGTAGCTTTTGATCCATTTTCACTGTAATAGCTCCTGTTCCATTGAATACTCTCACCCCGTCACTGAATGAGTGTGTGGTTGTCTCATTAGGGCAGAGGACTGGAAATGGCATTAACCGAATTAAGGGGTTTTTAAGGCTTCAGGTGAACAAGCATGTTGTGAGAATTCATAACTCTACTACCAGTGTCTTCAAGGGCCCCCAAAGCCTTCATATCTGCTATTCATTTAAAACGAATAATTTATCAGTAGAAATTTTGTCATTGAAATTATATAGTTGACTGGCTCCCAAAGTTTCTTTTTAAAGAAAGATGAGACTATTTTAGAAGGTAAACTTCCATGTCATTTCTCAATGTGTGTACACAACACTAATGTAAAAGGAGACCCAAAAATGTGCCAGGGAAGTGTAACAAAGCCAGCTTATTGATGATGGAAAACTAAGGTATGCCAAAATACCACAAAGAAATCCACAATACTGGATGTTGTTGAGCAATCAACATTCTAAAAGAGTGAGAGTCACAGTCATGTGAAGCCTCCAAGAAATGTACACTCTAGCAGTCATATGCAATCATCCATAGAAACCCAAGTCAGTCTCCAAGAAGTGTTCCCATTCCTCAGGTATCCCCAGGGTACTCTAGTGCTCCCAGAGAGACTATTGGATTCTGGCATTCTCAGGTTTCATTGGTAGCTGATATGATGTTACAAATGGTCATTGTGGGTGTCTGTCTCTAGTAGGGCTCCCGGTCACCAAGGGTCTACTGACTTTTGTGTCTTATGTTGTGCTGGAATCCCTCTGAATCACACTTTTCTTGTGGGTACAGTGCTTTTCTTGTTGTTGTGTTGTTGTTATGTGCCGTGGAGTCGGTTCCGACTCATAATGACCCTGTACAGGGTTTCCGAGGCTGTAAATCTTTACGGGAGCAGAAAGCCTCATCTTTCTCCTGTGGAACAGCTGGTAGTTTCAAACTGCTCTCCCTGAGGTTCACAGCCCGATTCGTAACCACTACGCTACCAGAGCTCCTTAGTGATCTCTAATACCCCTACAAAAGGGGAAACAGCAAATAATCAAGAGAAGACTTGGCTCACGATGAATCCACTATTAGGGCTTGAACCAAACTAGAGTGGTGACCATGCTGAGGACAGTAACAGAAGGGGACTTCTCTCAGGTCCTTGATTGTCATCCTATTCTACTCCTATGTGAATGGAAACAAAGTGCCAGCTGTTGTCATGACTGTTGAGGACAGATTGCTTTGGAGTCAACATTTGATTCCTGAAACCTTGATACATTAATTCTAATTTAATTGAAGACAGTTTGCTAGTCAGAGACACGAAGGAGATGAAAAAGTCTGTGGGAAAGCTGCATGACCTTTTCACTTGATTTTTAGAGGAACTTTTTGGCACCCCTTTGTAATAGGTAAGGTTTTGTGTCACTGTGACCAGACAATGATACTCAGTAGCTTAGCATTTGACATTTCTTTTCCCCATGGTGAGATCTATCTAATATAGTGTTATTAATTAACGCCATGGTTGTTGGTTATGAATAGTATAATTAACTTCAAGGTGATTGGCTATGAGCAGCCAATCAGTTGAAATGATGTTTCCTTGGGACTGTGGTTGCCTTCCAATATAATTGGCACTTGGGCATTTTTTATTATGTCTGGATCTTACATTTGGCTCATGCTCCAACCTCCATGTCTTTGGACTTGAGCCAGTGCCTTAGTTTATTGTCTGCCTGCTTGTCTGCCTGCCGGACCTCTCTGACTGGCTGTCTGCTGGACCTGTCTGCCTGCTTGTCTGCAGGATCTGCTTGTGTACCTTCCCAGTTTGGTTCATCTGACCCAGACTTGACCCTCTCCAACCTCTACACTTGTGAGCCATATCCTGGCTATACACTTCTCTTTATCTAGATACACACATACATTTCCCTGGTTTTGCTTCTGCAGAGCACCAACCCTAATACACTCTTTCACTTCATTCAATAAACTATGATTCAGCAATGGAAATAAATGAATTAGGCCTTCCTCAGGAATTTTCCAAATGGAAGTAGAAGTTGGGATCACTGTGGAAGGTGCTCCCTTCAGTGTTTCTTTTTATAGGATCAGGAACAAACAGAAAACACCAGTCCCTGAGGATCTTTCTAAAGGAAAGGATGAGCACCAAACAAGAATATTTTGTGATATTCATATACAGGAATTCTACTCAGTAATACAAAGGAGGGAAATGGCTAATACCCCAATGATCACAGATACTCTTAAAAGGAGTAAAAAGATAATCTCAATAAAAATCTATGCTTCTGACCACATTAATCGACTGATAAGGGGAATTGGGGGTAAAACAACAATGAAGTTGTGAGCTAAGTCTGACCATGTTCAATTGACTCCTGTCAACCTATATTGAGTCCTGTTTGGCCAGCACTATAGAGAGAACTAGGGACTCCTGAGCCCAGGGACAGGGACATAGCCACAGAGGACTAGAGCAGATAGTGAAACCTCCAGATGATATGAAGTGAGGGGAGATACCCAAGAACTGCTACAATTTGATGAACTTGACCTACACTTCTGGATATAGTACCTCAAAAGAGGGAATGAATCTTTACAGCAAGGATCATTCCCACCCTCTCAGTACACAAGGGATGATAGGGATGGGCAACTTAGACATTGGTCATCCCAAAACGGGCGGCTACCAAGGCACAAAGTGACTGGCTTACAAGATCTCAAGGGGGCCTAGTTTCAGAGGGTGTGAGGGAAAGGTAGAATCTCCACTGAGTGGTTTCCAACTTGTCTGGATGGGGCTGGTGAAAGGAGATGGAGATAAGATTCTTGTGGTTCAAAAGTGAATAATTGCTATCAAGCCTGATTGTGAATGTTACAAATGTAAAGATGTTTTGTGACAAAAGGAGGGGAGTGGTTGATCTTGCAGTCCAGGAGCATAGGACCATGGAACCATCAAGGGAGAAGAGCTGAGTGTGGGACCATATCCAGAGAAGCAGCGACTTCAGAGATGGAGGCAGAGAAGATGACGTGGAGAGATGGAGTGGCTGGGGCCTCTGGACTCAGGGATGGAAAGGGGCTGTGTGCTGACAGCTGGGGGCAGGCTTTCGGGGTATACCCTTTGGTTGTTTGAATGGTTATATATTCCTGAATGCTTCAGTGTACATCCAAAGAACAAAACAACAACAATAAAAAAACAGGGAATGGAAGCAAATGCTGTTGAATGATGATGCATGGAGGGGATTGTTAATCATCACAGTGAAATAAGATAGCATGAATATAAAGCTGATGTTCTCCCATGTAAACTATCACTCAATTCACAATAAAAATTTAATTTAAAAAATCTATGGTTCTTTCATAAAAATTTGATAAAAATATACATCAGTGGTGTAAGAAGTAGAAACAGGAGGTGGAGGATAGATGATGAGTGGATTTTCAAAATTGGAAGGAATCTTTTAGGGGTGAGGAATAAGCTCGATTCTAATCATAGCTGCATGATTGTATTGTTGTTGTTGTGGTTGTGTGCTGTGGAGTCGGTTCCAACTCATAGCGACCCTGCACAGGGTTTCCGAGGCTGTAAATCTTTACGGGAGCAGAAAGCCTCATCTTTCTCCTGTGGAACAGCTGGTAGTTCCGGACTGCTGACCATGAGATTAGCAGCCTGATTTGTAACGACTACGTTACCAGAGCTCCTTGCATGGTTGTATGTTGTTGTTGTTGTCAGGTGCCATCGAGTCGGAACCGACTCATAGCGACCCCATGCACAGCAGAACGAAACAATGCTCGAT
>NW_006408696.1:3279293-3288979 GCF_000296735.1 Chrysochloris asiatica | reverse complement strand
CAGACATCAGCAATGATATCTCTCGTTCCACGGCCTCTTCTGAATCCAGCTTGAACCTCTGGAAGTTCTCTGTCAATGTATGATTGCAGTCGTTTCTGTATTACCTTTAGCAAAACTTTGCTCACTTGAGATATCAAAGAGATTGTCCGATGATTTCCGCATTCCGTTGGGTCACCTCTCTTTGGCATGGTTGTATACACATATCAAAATTCAACTATGTAGATATTTAATGTAGGCTCTATTTCAACTTATCAATTTCTTTTCCTAAAGCATCAGTATGTATTTCACAAATTTATGTTTTCATTTCACTGACAAAAGAAAATTTTATGTATTTAACATAAAGGAGCTCTGGTAGCATAGTGGTTACAAATCGGGCTGTGAGCTGTAAGGTCAGCAGTTCAAACTACCAACTGTTCCATGGGAGAAAGATGAGGCTTTCTGACCCCGTAAAGATTTCCAGCCTCGGAAACCCTGTACAGAGTCGCTATGGGTCAGAACTGACTCTGTGGCACAGAGCCAACCAACGGTGACTGTAGGCTTGCTTTGTTGATCTGTTTCTAATTTTGGAGATGCTGTGTTAATGTGTTAATTTTGGATCTTATTTTTGGATGTGTGCATTTATTGCAATAAATTGTCATCTCAGCACCATTTTCGCCTTGTTCTGAAAGATTTTGGTATGTTGTGTTCTTGTTCTCATTTGTTTGTAGGAAATTTGTGAGTTCGCGGTTTATTTCTTCTACTACCCAGTTGCTTTTCAGCAGGGTGTTATTAATTTTCCATGTATTTGACTTGATTTCCTTGGTCTTCCTTATTGTTGATTTCTAGTTATATAGAATTGTGGTCTGAGAGAGGCTTTGTAGTATTTTGATGCTTGTAAATTTATGGAGGCTTGTTTTGTCGCCTAACACATGGTCACTTCTGGAAAATGTTCCATGTGCATTGGAAAAGAATGTGCTTGTGCTGTTGTTGGATAGAATGCTCCGTACACATCTCTGAGATCAAGTTGATTGATTATGTTTTTAGTTCCTCTGTATCTTTGTCAAGTGTCTTTTCTGGTGCTTCTATCCTTTTCAAAAGGGCATATTAAAATCTCCCAATATTATTGTAGATTTGTCTATTTATTTCTTTAATTCTAGTAGGGTTTGCTTTAGATATTGGGCCTCTTTCATTGGGAGTATAAGATATTTATTATGGTATGCCATCTTGTTCAATTGACCCTTTAATCATGAGATAGTGTCCTTCTTTATCTCTTATGCTGGTGTTTGCCTTAAAGTTTATTTTATCAGAGATTAGTATTGCCAATCATGCTCATTTTTATTGCAATTTGCTTGGTATATTTTTCTCCATCCTTTGACTTTTAGTCTGTTTCTGCCACTCTCTGTCTCTTCACTGGTGCATTTACTCCATTGTCATTCAATAAAATTATTGATAAGTATGAATTAATTGCTATCATTATGTTAGTTGTTTTGTGGTGCTGCTGATTTTTTTTGTTCTGCATGTCTTCCTGTGCTGAGTTCATGTGTTTTGTACTTTTTCTTGTCAGTTTCTTCTTAGTTTTAATGTTTCCATGTTCTTGTCGGAACTTTATTTTCATGGTATTTTGTGAAGTATTAATATTCTTAGAGGTTACCCTATACTCCACAGCACCTAATAGCATTTTTGTGTTAATGTTATCATTTTCATTTTATGTTCTTGTAATATGAACGGAAGTCATCATCTTGAAGTGGCCTTGGACCTGAATGAATTGAAATGAGAACCACTGTGTTCAGCCAAGCATTTATTTTCTTGTTGTTGCTATGTGCTGTGGAGTTGGTTCCAAGTCATAGCCATTCTGGACAGTCTTTCCCTGGAGTGGCTGGTAAGTCCAAACTGCCAATCTTGCACTTTAAACCGACCTTGTGGTCTAGTGTTCATCCTACAGTGCCACACCTATATAGACAACTCAGCTCAGGACAGGGCCAAACCTGTGACGGTTTCTATGGTCCCCACAGTCTCTGGGCCCTGATTCTCTGGTAGACACCTACCAACCTCCATTTTGAGCTTGCTATGTTCTCTGAGTCTTGTTCAAAACACCAGAAAAAGAACTTTCTCTTTTAAAAATGCCCAAATTCTTTGGAGAATCCAGAAATTTCAACAAGAGACCCAGCTTGATGTTTTCCCATTCATCAGAATCATTTCAAGCTCACACTAATGAGTAATAGGCTGGCATAGCTAACTGATATTTCCACAGTTGATTAGGGTTTGACATTTTCTAAATTAATAAGGGATGGCTTTAAGATCTGAAAATCTTTCCTAAGGAAATCTGGAATAGCCAAGCCAGAGGAGGTGTAATTTAATGCCATATCTACCTTCTTATTGAGTTTATAAATATTCATTTCTCCTGGACATTTCTCCTCCAATTTGTGTATTATATAGAATGAAACTTCTCTATTTCCAACATGGGGAATTTCTAGTTGTTACTTTATCACTGATTTCTAGCTAAATTGCCTTCTGATCAGAGAACAAAGAACAAATTCATGATTTCATTCCTCTGAAATATTTTGAGACTAGCTGAAAGAGCAATATTTAGTTGATTTTGTAAATGTATCTCCTTTACTTGAGAATAATGTGTCTGATACAGTTAGGTATAATGACATAATCAAGGGAGTTTCAAAAATTTGTGGGAAAACGGAATGAAAAAGTTTTTTTTTTTTTCATGAATTTTTTGAAGTTCCATTGTATATATTGTTGTTAAGTGCTGTTGGGTCAGTTCTGACCCATAGTGAGCCTGTAAAGGGTTTCCAAAGAGCGGCTGGTGAGCTTGAATTGCCAGCCTTGCGATACAAACTGACCTTGCTCATTACCCCACAGCGCTACACCAGGACTCCATATATGATGATATGCTGTTGATCTTCTACAACCCTACTGCCTTTTGTCGGTTTACTATACCACTTCAAGAAAGGCAGGTGTAAAATCTGCTACTCTTTATGTGTATGTTTCTTTGAGCAGTTCTATAGTCATTTGCTGTATATGTTTTTTAGACATGACTGACTGTGGGCCAGAGTAGGGGCTCACAATGCAAGGAAGCAATCCAGAATGTGGGGTTCAGGACAGATGGGTTGGGAGAGACCATAAATTACAAGTTTCTTGAAGGTTCCAGAAAGGCCTTGTAAGTTGGTTTGGCAGTTGGTGAGGATTAGCTCCAGGGAAGGTGCCTGAGTAGGTACATAATGATGTGCCAGTGGAAGGTTGACTGTGATGGCCCATGGATGGGGTCCACTGTGATGTGTCTAGGACAAAGGCAGGCACCGACCACTCCTACTATTGTTCTGGACATCCACCACTTCTACTACTCCTCTGCAAATCCCATTTCACCTGCTCCTTACAAACTCTTAACTGTGCTTTCCTACCCATCTACTCTGAACCTTCCTCCACCTCCTCCTGTGTGGTCTCCTTATCCCTACATCCCACTACTACCCTCCCTAACCTTTCCCCATCCCTTCCCCCCTGCCATTCCCCTTCCCTCATCTCTCAAGTACTCCCTCTCCATTCCAGCCCATATCCAGTCAGCCCTGTCTCCATCCCACACCTGCCCAGTCCCTGCGCTAACTCCTCCTTCGACATGAAGGCAACAACACTTTTGTTCTGTATGATGCTGCTCTGGCCAATCACTCAGACAACCAACCAGGTGAGCTATCATTGCTATGCCATGCTCTCTCAATTTTCTCCGGCTGTTTGACATCGTAATTTAAATAACAGATTTTTCTGGGAGTGACTGAGGGAAACTCAGTCTTTCATTCAGGGTGCCCAGCAGAACCTTAGCTCCTAGTGGCTGCATCTGAACTAATCTAAGTAAGGGTCCACTACTGATCCTGGGGTCTCAACAATAGACAAGAATGCACACAAGTGGAGTGTTTGACCAATTGGAAAAGGATGGTCTTATTCCTTTTTTAGGATTTGATCCTCATCATTAAAGGTTGAGAGCTATTATTGCTCCCTTTCAGACAGTGGCCACACCTGCTTTCCTGTAGAGTAAGCAGCGGACTGCTAACTGCAAGATAGGCAGTTTGAACACATCAACTGCCCTTCGGAGACCTTATAAAGGATCATAGTGAGTTGGAACCCACTCGGTGGCACTTAACATTTATAAACTGGAAAATTAAATTCCGGTATAATTATGCTATCTGCTGTGTTTCTCTTTTTGATATAGCCATATTTGTCTAGGAGCCTGTTGTTTTCTCATACAGATCTTGAACAGAAACTCTTGATTCCTAACATTTTTCATTCGTTCACATAGGTTGGGCATCTTTTCAAAAGAAGAGACTACTTTGGATTTTCATGTAACGTACATTTGTATGGCTTTTCTCCATTTTAAATTGACTTGTTCTTGTTGTTTTGTTGTTAATTACCATCGAATACCTTCAACTCATAGCAACCGTGTATAGGATGTCCGAGGAGTGACTGGCAGCTTGAACTGCTGCCATTGCAGTTCAAACCGACTTTGCAGTCCAGCACATTGACTTCTTGCTGTTGTTGTTGTTAGGTACCATCGAGTCGGTACTGACTAATAGTGAGCTTATGCCCAGCAGAATGAAACACTGCCCGAGCCTGGGCCAACCTCACCATCGTTGCCATGCTTGAGTCCATTGATGCTGCCACTTGGTCAATCCATCTTGTTGGAGGTCTTCCTCTTTTTCTCTGACCCTCCACCCTTACCAAACATGATATCCTTCTCCAGCAACTGGTCCCTCCTGATAATATGTCTGAAGTATGAGAAATGAAGTTTGGCCATCTTGGCCTCCAATGAACATTCTGTCTGCACTTGTTACAACACAGATCTGTTGGTTCTTTTGGCAGCCCATGGCACTTTCAATATTCTCCTCCAACACCAGAACTCAAAAGCATCCCCTCTTCTACAGTCTTCCTTATTCACTGTCCAGCTTTCACATATATACAAAGTTACTGAAAATACCATGTCTTGGATCAGGTGCACCTTAGTCCTCAAGCTGACATCTTTGCTCTTCAACACTTAAAAAAGGTCTAGTGCAGTAGATTTGCCCAATGCAATACGCTGTTTGATTTCTTGACTGCTGCTTCTATGAATGTTGATACTAGAAGAATGAAGTCCTTGACAACTTCAATCGTTTATCCATTGATAAGAATGTTGTTTATTGGTTCAGTGGTGAGGATTTTTGTTTTGTTTACATTGAGATGCAATCCATAACGAAGGCTGTGTTCTTCGATCTTCATCAGTAAACGTTTTAAGTCCCCTTCACTTTCAGCAAGGTTGCATCATCTGCATATCGCAGGTTGTTAATGAGTCTTCCTCCAATCCTGATGTCACGTTTTTCTTCATAAAACCCAGCTTCTCAGATTATTTGCTCAGCATACAGGTTGAATAAGTATGGTGAAAGAATACAATCCTGTCGCACACCTTTCTTAATTTTAAACCATTCAGTGTTTCATTGTTCTGTTTGAACAATTGCCTCTCGGTCTAGGTACAGATTCCTCATGAGCACTATTAAGTGTTCACGAATACTCATACTTTGCAAATGTTGTCCATAGCTTGTCATGATCCACACAATCTAAAACCTTTGCATAGTCAATAAAGCACAGGTAAACATCTTTCTCTTCTTTCAGCCAAGATCCATCAGACATCAGCAATGATATCCCTTGTTCCATGGCCTCTTCTGAATCTGGCTTGAACTTTTGGAAGTTATCTGTCAATGTATGCTTGTAGCCATTTCTGTATTACTTTTAGTAAAACTTTCCTCACATGGGATATCAAAGAACATCATAAATTAAATCCTGTGGACTAATAGTATAAATTAAAAACTAAGTTTGTGCAATCAAAGTCTTTTTTCTAAAGCATCAGTATGTTAAGTATAAATACAACCTACATTGATTATCTAATGTGTTGAGTGTTCACATATGTACACAGCCATGTAGTCATCACCGGAATCCAGCTTATTAGCAAAGTCTTCACCCCTAAAGACTCCTTCTGATTTTTAAATCCATTATCTCTCTTCCCTCTCTGTTTTAACATTCTTAGCAATACTGATGTAAGTTTTATCGAATTTTTATGTAAGACACGTATATATCTTGTGTACCTTTTCTTTTTACTTAGCATTCATAAGTGATCACCATCTGTTTAGGAGTATCCATGATGACTGGTGTGTTAGCCGTTTCTCTTCTTTTTATTACTGAGTGGAATTCCTGTAGGTTAATGTCACACTCTATGCTTGTTAGGTGCTCGTTCTTTTCTTTGGGTAGATCCTCAGGCACTGGTATTACCCATCTGACCCGGATTCTATACATAGAAATACCAAAGGGAGCACCTTCCCAGAGATATCCCGACTGCTACTTCCATTTGGCAAATTCCTGAAGACTCCCTAATTCACTTATTTCCATTGCTGAAAGATATTCTGTTGAATGAATACAATGGGTGCTTAGGCTGGATTGTCTACTGAACCAAAGCCAGTGATGTGTGTGTATGCATTGATAGACAAGTGGACAGCCTGGAAATGCTGACAGTTGTAGAGGCTGGAGAGAGGGTCAAGTCTGGGTCAGATGAACCAAGATCAGCAGACAGGCCAGCAGACAGGCTATCTGGCAGATAATTAAGCAGGCCACTGGCTCAATCCAAAGACCTGGAGGTTGGAGCATGAGCCAAATGTAAGTTCCTGAACCAACAAAAGTAAGTGTCAATTATATTGGAAGCAGACCAGAATCCCAAGGAAACATCATTTCAATTGATTGGCTGCTCACAGCCAATCACTATGAAGTTAACTACACTGTTCATAGCCAATAATCATAGAGTTACTTACACCATATTAGATATCACCATGGGGACAAGAAATGTCAAACACCAAGCCACTGAGCATCCTTGTCCACTCACATTGACACAAAACCTTACCTATCTCAAAGTGGCTCCAAAAAGTTAACTATAAAAATGAAATGATCATGGAACTTTCCCACAAACTTTTGCATCTATGTCTTATCATTGATTGACAAACTGTCTTCAATTAAATTAGAATTAAAGTATTGAGTTTTCAGGAATAAAATGTTAACTCCAAAGTCATCTTTCCAGAGCAACTGAGAGGACAGCATAAGAGACATAGAATGACAATCAAGGACTTGAGAGAAGTCCTGGACTGCTACTGTCCTCAGCATGGTCACCACTCGGGTTTTATTCAGGCCTTAAAAGTGGATTCATGCTGAATCAAGTCCTGTCTTGATTACTTGTTTTTTTCTGCCATTCTTTAAGGTATTAGAAAAGCAATATATCCACAACAAAAGTGTGATTCAGAGGGATTCCAGAACAATATCAGGCACAAGAATCAGTTGACACCTGGTGACCAGGAACTCTACACTGACCATGTCTAACAAACATGCCAGCCACCTAGGAAACCTGAGAATGCCAGAGCCCAATAAGCTATCTGAGAGCATTGGAATGTCCTGGAGATACCTGAGGGATGGAGACACTTCTTGGAGACTATCATGGCGTTTCTATAGTTGATTGTATATTACTGTTAGAGTGTACATTTCTTGGAGGCTTCACATGCCTTTGACTTTCACTCTTTCAGAATGTAGATTGCTGGCCAGAGGTAACAGTGGTCACACTCAGTGTAGCTATCTTTGTGTAGCATACCTTATACATATGTTTTCAATCATCGATAAACAGGCATTGTTACATCCACTGGCACATTTTGGGGGCTCCTTTTAGATTAGTGATGTGTACACTCACTGAGGAATGAAATTAAAGTTTACCTTGTAAAATGTGGTGATGGTGTGCCATGGACTCAGTTCTGACTCATAGTGACACTGTTTAGGGATTCTGAGTCTGTAAATTTTTATAGGATCAGAAAGTCTCATCTCTCTCCTGTGGAACGACTGGTCGGTTCGTACAGCTGACCTTGAGGTTAGCAGTCGGACTCATATCCACTATGATGTAAGAGACTTAAGGGACAAGTCAGCTATATAATCTCTATAAGAAAACACATTGGTAAATTCTATCAAAAGAATAACAAACATGAAGACTTTAGGGCACTTTCAGACAATGGAGATGGAATCATGTATTCTCACAACAGTTCTGTGTACCTGAAGCCTTCAAAACCACTTAAGTTTGCTACAACTGCACTTCTAGTTGTCTACTAGCATAGTGGTACGAATCGGGCTGCTAACCTCAGGGTCAGCAGTTCAAAACTACCAGCTGTTCCGCAGGAGAAAGATGAGGCTCTCTGCTCCTGTAAAGATTTACAGCCTCGGAAACCCTGTACAGGGTCGCTATGAGTCGGAACCAACTCCACAGCACTTAACGACAACATCAACCCTAATGAAACATGACCTGGTGAGAGTGTATTCAATGGGACAGGAGCTTTACTGTGAAAATGGTTCAACAAGCTAAATGATCCATAGTGAGAGCTTGAGTAATGTGTGTAAATCCTTACAAATGTTACAAAGAGGTTTCTGGATATGGACAATGATCTCCATACAATTTTGGTAGTGGTGGTGGTATAGTTTTGAACTGCAGACCTTGAGGTTAGTAGCCCGACTGGTATCCAGTATGGTATCAGAGCCCTTGATACAATGCTAAGCAGAAAAATAAATCATAAACCAGGTTGACTTATATGTTGTGCTGTGAAAAGTGAAAACTGATTTGCTCTGTAAAGCTTCATCCAATTAATAATAAGAAAGTAAAAAATAATACTCCCCCCGCCAAAAAGAAAAGGACTTTAATTCTAGACATCACATCTGTATTTTAAGCCACCAGAAGGAAGAAATAAAAGGAAAATGCAGGAGTTCTTTTAAGGTTTCCTAGAAGCTTCAAATGATATTTACAGTTATATCTTTATTGACCATTTAGTTACACGCCACACCTAGGTGTAAAGAGGCAAGAAATAGTCTTGTCCACACCCTGCCGTCCACACAGAATTAGCTTGGTTGCTAAAGCCAGGGAGATTGGTGTGGTGTAGTAGTCATTAAGCAGTCTGCCATAGATCACCATGGTAGTCTGCTGGAGAAAAAAGTTGCTCATGAACTAAAAAAGCAGAGCATTCTTTTATATTTTTCATATGACCCTGGTTTTTAAAACAAAACACCTACAAAACCAATCTAATCTGTAGCTCTAAAAAAAAAATTAAACTTGAAAATTGCTACTTTTATGCTTAACATTAATTTTTCATCTTTAAAAAATATTTTATAGTGTTTTCAGTGAAAGTTTACATAGTAAATTAGGTTCCCATTTGCCAGTTTTTATACAGTTTGTTCAGTGACATTAATGTTACTTTTTCACAATGAGTCAATCTTCCCTTTTCATTCTGTTCTGTTTGTTCCATTTCCATCACTGTAGTTTCTCTGTTCCCATCTCTCATCTTTGTTTTAAAGTAATGGTTTACTTAGAAGTGGTTGCCCTTTTGGTGTCTTATAGATGTTCATTTGTAGGTGTGTGACTCTGTGATTTCACCAAATATTGATCTCAGAAGATAGTCTATTTCACAGTTTTAATAAAGTTTTAAAAGTGTCTCAGGGCAGTAGTCTCAGGGAATCCTCTGGTCTTCAGTTGGTTCTGCAAATCTGAATTTTTTAAGAATTTGAGTTCTGTTCCACGTTTTTCCTTTATTCTATCAGTCTTCATCTGACTGTTAAATAATTTTTTTATTTTTATTTTTTAAGGTTTTTATTGTAGATTGAGTGAAAGTTTACAG
>NW_006408696.1:3276303-3277718 GCF_000296735.1 Chrysochloris asiatica | reverse complement strand
GGCCAGAGCTAAATCACCCCAGCAATGACCACTCCCTTCTTGTTGAACCTATATAAATCCCCTCCCTTCCCGTTGACTCTCTCTTCCTTCTTTCTCTCCTCCCTTCTGTCTCCTCCCTTTTCTCTCCGGCAGAGGTTATCTTCCTCACCCTGAATAAAAGTCTCTAGACAGACTGTCTGGTGTGAGGTGTGGTTGATGAGCGGCACCGAGTTGTTTTTTCCCTTTCATTGGTGTCAGAAGGGGGATGGTTGAGGCTCCTGATTTAACATCGGAAGGCCCAGGACCCCAATTCTCCTGGCGCCTAACCAACTCATTTCAACATGCCCTCCCAGCGCCCGTGATCATCTTCCCTGATGCCTTCTCAGCATCCATCACCAGCAGGAGTTAATTCTTCAGCCCTGTGGCTTGGGTAAGTCCCCTTTTATAGCTGCCCTGGGTATGGAGATTTGGACCCCAGTAACCAGGACATAAGACTCCGTCTGGGACACAGACCGGGCGCCAGGTTCTGTGTTTTCCATAGTGAGTTCAGAACTCACCATAACAAGTCCGGGACTTGTCCGTTCTGCCTCCCCCCCGCCCGCTGGAGGGACGCCTCAGAGGGTGGTGCGGCCTCTCCGTTTACACACCCCCTCCTTGTGGAAGGGACGCCTCCACTGGGAGCCTGGGTCTCCGTACCTCAGACCGGCTCTGAGGTGTGAGCACTGTCTGAATCTCAAGAGACGTCTTAGGTTCCAGGCACTGTTCACTGTCTTATTCCTGGTTGCTATGGGTTCTGAGTCCTCCATACCGGCAGACATCCCCTTAGGGTGTTTACTCAGAAACCTCGAGGGCTTAGACCTACAAATTAGACAACCAAAATACCTAGCCGCCTAATGGCTCGTTTGAATCAATTCTAATCCAAGACCTATTTAACTTTTGTGAGTGCCAGGGAAAATGGTCAGAGATCCTGTATATCCAGGGCTTTTCTTACCTTCGACCTTATCTTTGTTTCATTGCTTGTCCTCTTGTATCCATCAGCCAATTTGACCCAGCTGATGAATTCCCTCCCTATCAAAGAGCCCCAAGTGCACTCCACCCCCTGCTTTGGTCCCTCTTTCACCTTCTCCAGGTCCCCAGGAACTTTCCTTACCACCCTCTTCTTCTTCTCCTGCCGCTTCCCCTCCATATGCGCCTACCCTGCCTTGTACTCCTTCCAAATCTTGAAAGTTAATGGACCCTGAGTTTTCTCAGTCCAGTCAAATAATAGCACCCTTGCGGGAAGTGGCTGAGGTAGAAGGAATTGTCCGAGTCCATACCCCTTTTCCAATGGCAGAGTTAGCTTTAATTCAATCTGGACTTGGGTCTTTTACCTCAAATTCTGCAACTTTTATTAAGCAGTTTCAATTTCTAACACAGTCTTACCAACTAACTTATGA
>NW_006408696.1:3259914-3274998 GCF_000296735.1 Chrysochloris asiatica | reverse complement strand
AAGCACAATACCCTCTCCCACAGTCTAATCTTTTGGGATTACAGCCAATTGTTAAAGAATTATTTAAAAAAGGATTTCTAAAACCAACTAATTCCCCCTACAATACCCCCATCCTGGCAGTCAAAAAACCCAATGGGGCCTACCCGCTTAGTTCAAGACCTTCGGCTTATTAATGCAGTTCATCCAGTAGTCCCCAGTCCTTAAACTGTAAAAACCTACAGGATTTACCTCCTTGCAGGATTCTTTCGCTTCAAACCTCACCCCTCCATGATCCCTCATTAACCTTCCAGTTGTGCCCGGTCCTTAATCCTTCCACCCTACTCCCTGTGCCAGACCAGGAACCGATTCACAATTGCTTAGAATCCTTATAAATTTTCTTGCCACATGACTTGCACATCCAGGAAGGACCTTTTTCCTCCCCCGACCTAGTTTGGTATACTGATGGTAGTTCTTTCTCCCAAGATAAAATCAAGCAGGCAGGCTATGCCATTGTATCTGAAAGTGAAGTCATTGACCAGGGCTCCCTCCCTCCTCAAACAATTAATCAACAAGCAGAGCTAATCGCCCTCACACGGGCCTTTACCTTAGCTTCGGAAAAAAGACTCACAGTTCATACAGATTCCAAATATGCCTTCCATATTCTGCTTTCACATGCAGCCATTTGGAGGGAAAGAGGTTTTTTTTTCCACCAAAGGTAATTCTATCCAGAATTCTAAGTTTATTATGGAACTACTAAAGGCTTCCAAGCTGCCCGCAGCCATTGGCATTGTCCACTGTAAAGCCCACCAGTCAGACCAGTCACCTACAACCAAGGGAAATAATTTGGCTGATCGCATAGAAAAGAAAGCAGCCTTAACACTGACTGTACTCCCTAGTGCCTCAGTAAATCAAGGAGCAGAAACTCAGAAGTTGAGCTTGACCCAGGATCAACTTAAGTACCTTCACAAAATTTTCCACTCCAACTCTAGAACATTATTTACCTTTTTATAACCATTAGTCACTCTCTCCCTGTCTGACAAGCAATTTTTACAACATCTTTCCTCCACCTGCGAAATTTGCCAAAAGACAAATCCATCTTCTAAACCCACCCCTTTCCCTACACACCAAGCCAGGGGTCTGCTCCCTGGCCTGGATTGGCAAATAGACTTCACCCACATGCCCAAAGTTAGTTGACACCTTTTCTGGATGGGTTGAAGCTTTTCCTGCTAGTTGGTTCCATAATCCTCTATTAAATTCCCTGCTTTCCTTTCTAACCCCACTATTAGTTACTTTACTGGCAGTTGCCACTTGTGTTCTTCGTTTTGTTTGATCGCAGGTTCTGAAGACATAGAACTGTGGGCTTAAGCCCAGTCCAGCTGCTGACCTGGTTCCATTGCTTCTTGGTATCCCATTGAAGAGTCCAATGGCTACTGACAACACCACCAACTGCGACAAAACCATTGCCGACCGTGGTCCAAGCCCAAAGACAGCCTCGTTGCTCCAATGCCAGCAGGAAGTAGCTACAGAAAAATTACCTTCGTCCCTTCTCCAGTGGGCATGGATCATAGAGACGACCATTCATTTTTCTTATTTAACCAAAGAGGGGGAAATGTTACAATATCTTCCATTTCTTCCCTCTCCCCTCCCTCCAACTCCATTTTGTCTGTTTCCCTGCCCTAAGCTACAAGGTGTGTAGTTTAAAGGACAGCATGGCTTTTGATAGGCCAGAGCTAAATCACCCCAGCAATGACCACTCCCTTCCTGTCGAACCTATATAAATCCCCTCCCTTCCCGTTGACTCTCTCTTTACCTTCTTTCTCTCCTCCCTTCTGCCTCCTGCCCTCTCTCTCTGGCAGAGGTTATCTTCCTCACCCTGAATAAAAGTCTCTAGATGGGCCATTTGGAATGAGGGGTGGTTGATGAGCGGCACCGGGGTTGTTTTTCCCCTTTCAGATATGGTCTTCTGTTTCTGTTTTTTGGGCATATTCAGGAGTTATCTGTGGCCTTAATACTTAGATGGGTGTGTATTTATGCATTCTGATTGCTTTCAGGTAGATGTGATCAGGAGATGGGCTTCCCTTTTCACTCTTCTTCCTGAGAAATTTCAAGATGCTAGTGTTTGTGACATAACTCAGGATTTAATTTTCCTTTTTAGTCTGCCTGTCTGGCACCACAATCCCTGTTCAGGCCTTTTTCCTGGTGATAAGCAGTTCAGGGCCGGCTGTGGCTGTTTTGCATTGCTGTTTGGTTTTAAACAGAAACTGTCACTTTAAATTTTGAGGAGATCTGTGTGCATTTGTAGTAGAACCCTCCAGGGGTGGGGGTGAGGGTGGGGCTTCCACTCGCTCAGGTATCCCCTCTAGTCACCAGAATGGAGGTACGCAGACAGTGAGAGAACAATGAACAGATACACACAAAAAAGAACATCCACATCTTTATTTCCACAGTACTGTCAGGCATCTGTGGCTTCTCTGATCCTCCCCCTGCTTGGTCTCTCCCAAGATGGTGGCTCCAGGAGCAGTTGAACATCTTGAATTAGAAAGCAATGTTTTTCTTGCTTCTGCTACAAACTCCCCTAGCTATAAGCCTTCCAACCTTCTAAATATTCCTTTATATGTGGTTCAGAGTTCTGGCACCATCCCCTAAGCCTGTTTGGTCCGATATTCTGTGTTGTTGCTGATGGAGCTCCTCAATGCACATCTACCAGATCCGCCATCTTGTTTGTTCTCTTGACTTTGCCTTCTTGAGCTGCCTTTTGCCACTGTGGTATAAGTACTCAGCCATGAGGTCAGTTTGAACCACAAGGTTGGTAGTTCAAACTCACCAGCTGCTCCCCAGAAACCTTATACTAGGTCACTGTGAGTTGGAACTGACTGGATGGCACTTAACAACAAAATTTACTAAAATTCATTGAACTGTCTACGTAAAGTGGCTAATAGATTATATAATGGCCTCAAATATAATGATGCAGGGTTAGCACATGTTTCATTCTTTGTCACTATGAGTCAGAACTGACTTGACCTCAGTGTGGTACTGTAGGATAAGCACTGGATTGTAACTGCAAGGTCAGCAGTTCAAATTCACCTGTCACTCTTCAGAAACCCTATACAGGGTCACTATGAGTCAGAACCAACTTGATGGCACTTAATTGCAACAACAAACAATAACAATGTATTATATATCAAAAAAGCTGTTTTAACATGTGTCTGTTTCTGAGGGTTGGGTGTTGTTGTTGTTGTTAAGTGCTAATGAGTTGTGAATATAGACTCTTCAAGTATTACCATAGTTATTTAGTCAGAATATGTTTAGGCTTGGCATGTCCTCTTTCCAAAGGAAATAAAGGTGCAGACTTCAGGGGAGGGATTGCTTGAATTAAAATCCCCAAGGTCCCACTTTCTAGCCAGGTGACTGAACCAATTGGTTAACTCCCATTATCTGTTTTTTCTTTCAACTTTTGATTGTGAATTGAGTGAAGGTTTACAGAGCCTATTATCAGTTTTACATTCAACGCCATTTCCTGCTACCTTTATCTTTCTTCTAACCGGCCTCTTGTTGTATACTGCCTGCCCCGTCACCCGTGTTAACATGTGTCTACCCTCTAGACCATAAATAATCCCTTTCCTAACCATCACAAATTATTTCTTTTATCAAGAAAACTATTTAAAGAAATCCCAGACTTTTTGCACCATTGGTCTCATGCAATAGTTGTCCTTTTGTAACTGACTAATTCCACTCAGCATCACGTCCTCCAGGTTCAACCATATTGTGAGGTGTTTCACAGATTATCATTACTCTTCAACGTTTTGTAGCACCCATTATCTTTTAATTCCATTTTTTCACGAACTTTTTGAAGTCCTGTCATGTAGGGACTTTATTATAGTAAGCATGTAATAAATACTAATGGAGCTCTGGTAGCATAGTGGTTACAAATCGGGCTGCTAACCCCGCAAGGTCAGCAGAACTACCAGCTGTTCAGTGGGAGAAAGATGAGGCCTTCAGCTCCCGTAAAGATTTACAGCCTCGGAAACACTGGACAGGGTCGCTAAATCGGAACCGACTCCACGGCACATCACAACAAAAACAACAATGTTTGTAAACGTTGTATGAAGAGGAGATACCTGTGATATCCGCACATACTCAGTGTTCTCAGCTTGGGAATTTCTCCTATGTACAGCCATCAATCAAAGCACTCGGAGCTCGGGCAGTCACCATAGTAACGACCACCTACTTCCGGAAGAACTACAGCGCGCGGCGAGGGTCAGTTACAGCCGTCTCCCTGAACGCGTCTAGGAAGGGGCCGGCAGAAGGAAGAGAGCAAGCAGTGTTGATCCGGGCCTATTGCCTGGAGGCCACCCCCAGTGTTTTCGCTGGGTGGTCTGCTCCCGCGTCCTCTTTGCTTTTCTAAGGCAACGTTTACTGCCTGGATGCCAGATCTGGTGCTTGTCGCCATGGACTTCTCCAAGTTCCTAGCTGACGACTTTGACGTGAAGGAGTGGATCAATGCAGCCTTCAGAGCTGGCCCCAAGGAGGCGGCGGCCGGGAAGGCGGACGGCCACGCGGCTACCCTGGTGATGAAACTTCAGCTGTTCATCCAGGAAGTGAACCATGCAGTGGAGGGTGAGCCGCGCGGGGGCTGGCCCCGGGGACCCTTGCTCCCGGGGGCACTTCCCAGGGCTTCATCTGATGAGAAAGCAAGCCCTCGTCCTTCCTCTTTTGGTGACTCACCTCCGGCAGAGCTTTAAAGTTTACTATCGAAACGTTTGGCAAAAACATACTTCCATCCTGGAATATGCTTCTGGTGAAGAGAGAGGCAACCTCTGGAAGAGACAGTTTTAAAGTGGAATCAGGAGTGGATTGCAGGGAGGGAAAAAGAGCTACACAGGGAGTTAGCCAGGGCCGGAAGGGTGACTGAGCGGCGGGAGACTTAAAAGTCAGGGCATTCCAGTCAGAACCTTACCTGGGGTGGGAGGGGTATCAGGGTTGGAAACAGGTTCTTTATGAACAAGGTCCTAACGTTCATCTTGCAGATATTGTTGTTGTTAAGTGCCGTCGAATCTATTGCGACCCGTAGCGACCCTGTTATAGGGTTTCCAAGGAGCAGCTGGTGAGCTTGAACCACCGACCTTGCAGTTAAAACGATTTTGCAATCTGACGCATTAGCCCATAGCGCCACACCAGAACTTAGGGTTCTTTTTTATTGCACCTGTGTAGCAAAAGATTCTGGTCTTCTTGGGCTGGATTCCCGTAAAAAGTTAAAGGGTTATGATGTTACCCTTCCAGTTCCAAGGAAGACACCATGGTCTGCAAAGATTTAAAATTTTGAGTGTACACTTGAGATGTCTATTTGAAAATGCAGATTTCTTGATTTCATACCAAATCCAAACTGTCTGCCATCAGTTCTGACTTGGGATGACCCTATAGAACAGGGTCCTGGGGTAGCGCTGTGGGTTAATGCCCTGGATGGGACTGCACAGTCGGTTTGAATCACTAGGTCGGCAGTTCAAACTCAATAGCCGTTCCGAAGAACCCTACCGACTCGACAGCACCTAACAACAACAACAACAACATACAACAAAGTAGAATTGCCCGTAGGTTTTCAAAGGTAGAAGTAGGCTGTCGTATCTTTCTCCCAAAGAGTAGCTGGTGGATTTGAAATTTTGGTTAGCAGCCAAATGCTTAGCCACTGCACCATTACATTCTCCTGCAGGTGGCCTTTTTGTTGTTAAGTGCTGTAGACCCATAACAACCCTTTGCATGCTTTCCGAGGGGCGGCTGATGGGTTTGAACTGCCGAACTTGTGATTCAAACTGACTTGTGGTCCAGCACGTTATCCTGCAGCAAGCACCACACCAGAACTCCATGGCAGGTGGCCTAGGTACCTGCATTTTAACTGCACTCCAGATGATGCTAGTACATTTTTGCAGTGTGTAGCAGGCTCTGGGGGCAGACAGAGGTAAGGCTCTGAAATCTTGGGCAAGTTACTTAACCTCTGAGCCTCAATTTTCTAATCTGTAAGAGATGACCACTAATATCACCTAGGATTGCCATGGATATTAGGCCGTAGGATGTATGTAAGGCACCTGGTGGGAAGCAGGCTTCCAGATTCCTCCCAGTGAGATGATTAAGGTCTTCTGTAATGATGGGCAATAGTTAATGTCCATTCCCTGGACGTTAATGTCCAAATCGCCCAGCCTTCACCCATTGTTCTGTGGAGGACATAGTCTGCTGGAGACCACCTCACTGCCAGCTTCTCCTCCAACCCTCTACTTCCCTCAGGCTCTGAAAACTGGGGTTGGTAATGCTTTAGGGGAGATTTTCTTTTTGTCATTTCATTTGCTTCCTATTGTTCACTGGTGATGGGCATCATTTTCACCTTTTGTGCATGTGGCTGATTTGGTTCTTGTTACAGAAACCAGTCACCAAGCTCTTCAGAACATGCCCAAAGTTCTCCGTGATGTCGAAGCCCTTAAGCAAGAAGCATCTTTTCTGAAAGACCAAATGATTCTCATCAAGGAGGACATTAAAAAATTTGAACAGGATACAGCTCAATCGATGCAGGTATTTTGGCTCCTGTCCTAAATGTTGTGTTTTGGTTTTGGAAGCTGTCCGCTCATTGGTGGTTTAGAAGAGTACACCTCTGTGAGAGGTCAACCATAACTCAAACTTCTACCAAGCACTCAAACTACTAGTTTGCTTGATTTTTTTCAGTTTATTCATCTCTTTCTGGCAACATCTCTGTGCTTTGTTTTAGTACAGTAGATTGCTGGATTTATAATGTTTAAATTGGATTTTTAATCTTAGTGTCCTTAGAAAGGACTTTTTTCCTTAAAAAAGGAAAACTTTACATTTTGTGTACTGAAGTTGTGCTGTCTTTCAAATCCTTAGCTTTTTTAATTTTATACTTCTATATGTTCACTAATTTCATATTTCATGGGTTTGTTTGCTTTCTTAATCTTAACCTTTTCTTTTGTTTGTTCCTGTCAAATTGTTTTAAATCTTAATTTTTGTTGTTGTTGTTAATTGTTTTAAATCTTTGAGCTTTCATTGTTTGGTCAAAAAATCTGGGGGAGTCTTTTTTATCTTGTTTTCACTCACTTTTAAAAATAGTTTGGTTTTAAAACAATTTTTCATAGCTCATTTACGACTATGTTAATGTCTCATTTTGAATTTCTTATTGTGTACCCGCTTCTATAGCCATCTGCTTTTCCTAGATTATTTTATTTTTCTGTTCTTATGCATCCTGTTTTCTATGATCCTGTGATTTGGTGGTCTGTCCTGTGATTTGGTGGTCTGTCCTGTGATTTGGTTTTGCTAATGCTTGGGAAGAAGCTTGTCAGAGATGGTGAGAGGCTGAAGGCGTCTTCCTTACCTGAAGGCATCTTCCTCACCTGAAGGCGTCTTCCTCACCTGTCCTTGCGTCTCTCCTCCTAGCTCTGCTACAGTGACTTCTTGAGCAACAAGAAACTTCTCCATTTAATGGATCCAAACCACTCTAGGATTTGGCCATATTGAATATTTAACACCAGCCACTTAACCAAAGGGAAAAGAGGTGTATTTAGAGGGGATGTAATATGCCCTGGTGTGATGCTGTGGGTTAATGCGCCAGACTGCAAAGCTGTTTGAACTGCAAGGTTGGCAATTCAAGCTCACCGGCTGCTCCTTGGAAACCCTATATAGGGTTGCTATGGGTCGGAACCGACTCAATGGCACTTAACAAAAACAACAACAACAATATGCTTGAAATGAAACCATCTCAACTTTTGCTCTCTGAATCTCTTTGCGTTGAGAACTTCTCATCTCAGAATGTGTATGAACAGAGCTGGCCTTAGATATGACTTTTTTTCACAGGGTCAACAGTTCTCAAAAATGAACTGAGCAATCTGTAATAAAGAAGTGATTAATGTGCAGTATTTCAGACAAGGGTTTTGTCTTGTTTGTTGTTGTTAGGTGCCATCGAGTTGGTACTTACTCATAGTGACCCTGTGCAACAGAGCGAAACACTGCCTGATCCTGGGCCAACCTCACAATTGTTGCTACGTCTGAGCCCATTGATGCTGCCATTGTACCAATCCATCTCCTTGGGGGCTGTCCTCTTTTTCTCTGACCCTCCACTTTATCAAACATGATATCCTTCTCCAGTGACTGGCCCCTCCTGGCAATATATTTGAAGTATGAGAGACAAAGTTTGGCCATCTTGGATTCCAAGGAGCACTCTGGCTGTACTTCTTCCAACATTGATCTATTTGTTCTTTTGGCAGTCCATGGCACTTTCGATACTCTCCTCCAACACCATAACTCAAACGCATCAGTTCTTCTCTGGTCTTCCTTATTCACTGTCCAATTTTCACATGCATTTGAGGTTATTGAAAATACCATGGCTTGGGTCAGGCACACCTTAGTCCTCAAACTGACATCATTGGTCTTCAACACTTTAAAGAGGCCTTGTGCAGCACATTTGCCCAGTGCAGTATGTCGTTTGATTCCTGACTGCTACTTCCATGAGTGTTGATGGTTGATCCAAGTAAAATGAAGTCATTGACAACTTCAATCTTTTTCCATTTATATGGATGTTATTTATTGGTCCAGTTGTTGTTTTTAGGTGCCATCGAGTTGGTACTGACCCATAGTGGACCTTATGCCCAGCAGAACGAAACACTGCCCTATCCTGGGCCAACCTCACTATTGTTGCCATGCTTGAGTCCATCAATGCTGCCACTTGGCCAGTCCATCTTGTTGGGGGTCTTCCTCTTTTTCTCTGACCCTCCACCTTACCAAACATGATATCCTTCTCTAGCGACTGCTCCCTCCCGACAATATGTCCGAAGTATGAGAGACGAAGTTTGGCCATCTTGGCCTCTAAGGAGCACTCTGGCTGCATTTCTTCCAAAACGGGTCTATTGTAGAGAGTCCTAAAAGTCACCAACTTAGTAGGAAAAACACAGCTTTATTGCAGGAAAGAGAGGGTCACCGGTCAGTTCTAGTATATTCTATTGAAATATTAGTTGAACATCTGCTGGTGCTCTTCTGTGATTGGTGGTGTAGAGGGCACAGACACACGCTGAAGACAGGAGCATGCTGAGATGAGCCGGTTACTGGTGGAAGGTAGAGCAAAAGGCATACCTGCATCTTTAGTGCTTTCCTCCTTTCTCTTTCAGGTATTGGTGGAAATCGACCAGGTGAAGTCCAGAATGCAGCTTGCTGCAGAATCTCTTCAAGAAGCAGACAAGTGGAGCACACTGAGTGCTGATATTGAGGAGACATTTAAGACTCAGGTAGGTTTCTTGATTGAGGATTGTGGAATCTATGTAAGCAGGGGTTTGGAAAAAGCAAATGAGCTAGTCATTCATTCAAAACCATAGAAGATAATGTAAGTAGTGGCATACAGAATCATTCTTGCTTAGAACAGGGGCGATCTTAAACTGCTGTGAGTATCATCACCCTCTTGGGTTTCTAACCCTGTCCACAGCTGAAGCCTGTTTATCTCAGTGTACAGCCAGAGAAAATGGAATAAATGAAAACTTGGTCAGAGGGGCCTTACACACTGGGTGTTGCTGGCAAGCTATTTAACCCCTCTGGGTCTGCAAAGTGTAGAAACTAGTAATGGTTTTTGTTTCATTTTGTTTGTGGTAAAAAGATATAAAAAAACTTTATCATTTTAACATGTAAGTGTACAATTGATTGACATCAGTCATATTCATTATGTTGTACAACCATTATCCATTTCCAAATGTTTCCATAACCCTTAATAAACTGTATACTCTAAGCAATGACTCTCCCTCTTCACTTCCTTTTTTCTCTGAGTCAAACACTAATGGAACTTTGGTCTCTGTATTTGCCATGTCTAGATACTTTATATAAGTGAGATCATATAATAGTTGGCCTTTTGTGTCTAACTTATTTCAATCAAAATGTTTTCAAGGTTTACCCACCTTGTAGCATTGTTAGAATTTCACTCCTCTGATGTTAGAGTAATAGTAATATTTCATTGTATGGATATACCACATTTTTTATAGCCATTCATTTGTTGATGACACTTGGATTATTTCTGTAATATAGTGGTGGTGGTGTGCCATGAAGTCAGTTCTGACTTATTAATGACCCTTTATAGGGTTTCGAAACTACCAGCTGCTCCGCGGGAGAAAGATGAGGCGATCTGCTCCCGTAAAGATTTACAGCCTCGGAAACCCTATTCAGGGTCGCTATGGGTCGAAACTGACTCGACAGCACTTAACAACAACAACAATAGGGTTTCTGAGGCTGTAAATCTTTATGGGAGCAGAAAGTCTCTCATCTTTCTCCCATGGAATGCCAGGTAGTTTCGAACTGCTGACCTTGAGGTTAGTAGCCTGACTCATAACCACTATGCTACCAGAGCTCCTTGTATATCTAGTTGCAAAGACAAGTGAGGTGATGTCATATGAAAAGCCTTTTCTCAATTATAAAGCAAAATTAGTTCTCTCTCTTTTTAAAGTTTTGAATAAAAAGTGAAGTATAGCCTTTATAAGTTATATCAATACATCTGGGAGACAAAGTTCAGTAAACAAGAATAAAGAGTGAAAAGTCATTTTTTTTTACTTGCTAATTTGCTAACCTGGCCACACCTGTGGCCACCAGAGGAGCATGGGGAACAAGAAAGGATTGCACCTTGTCCATTGGCTGCCACCATTGTGCCTCTACTGCCAGGCCATTGTCTGCCTCTGAAACTGCTCCCAAATGCTCAAGGTGTCCTCACCACCAAATAATAGCTACCAGCAGAAGCTGTCATTATGTTCCTAAAATTTTACCTACCAGCAAGAAAACGACACTTTCCTGTTTCAATTTGGGTTTATTTGAGTATTAATACCGCTGAGCATACTATATTTAGGGATCATTTTCTTCTTTTGTGAATTTCCTTTTCATTTAAGGTAGCAGGGTATTTAAAATCAGTGTTCTGTATTTTGGCTTTTTGTAGGACATAGCTGTGATTTCTGCCAAGCTAACAGAGATGCAGATCAGTTTAATGATGCTTGTTGACACTCCAGACTACTCAGAGAAATGTGTGCACTTGGAGGCATTGAAGAACAGGCTGGAGGCTATATGCAGCCCCCAGATCGTAGCAGCATTCAACTCTCAGGCTGTCGGTGAGTACGACTGTTTTCCCATCTCTGTAACCTCTTTACAGAAATAAGGCATTGTGACTATGGCACTTTCAGAAAGTCTTCATGTTGATATATTCTCCAGCTTGGAAGTCAGTAACTTTTGGATAGTTACACTTTTAAGAACTGTTTATTATGAAACTTTTCAAGCGTACAGAAAAGTTGAAATAAATGGTCACATCTAGATTCCATCACTAACATGTGCCATTTTACTGTCTCACATCTGTCTACCTTCCTATCCCTTTGTCATCTCATCAGTCCAACTTAATTAGTTTAACTAATCTTGGCCATAGTGAAACATACACATCAAAGCATTTGCTGATTTGACCATTACTACGGGCTGCCAACCTCAAGGTCAGCAGTTCAAAACTACCAGCGGTTCCGCAGGAAAAAGATGAGGCGTTCTACTCACGTGAAGATTTACAGCCTAGGAGACCCTGTACAGGGTCGCTATGAGTTGGAACTGACTCCATGGTACTTAACAACAACAACAACATGTAAACTTCAGTGACGTTGATTATCTTCTTCATGTTGTGAGACCATTCCCGCTATCTTTTTCTACTTTATTCCACCATCATTAATGTACACAGTGTCCCTAAGGAAAATCTCTCCCTTCTTCCTCCCTCAAATGCCTGGTAACCACTAAAATAAAATTGTTTTCTGTATATTGTATATCTCATATAAGTAATATCAGATAGTAGTTGTCCTTTTGTGACTGATTTATTTCCCTCGATACAGTGTTTTCAAGGTTAGCCCATACTGTGGCATGAATCAGGACTTTGTTTCTCCTTATGACTTTGTAATATCCCATTATGTGTATGAGGGGACTTCAACAACAAGTTTATGGAAAAATGGAATTGAAAAATAATGGAATTTTTCCATGAGCTTTTTGAAGCCTCCTCATGTGGGCTCTGTGGGTTAATGAACTGGACTGCAAATTCAGTTTGGACCGCAAGCTCAGTGGTTCAAGCTCATCAGCCATTCCTCGGAAACCCTGTACAGGGTCGCTGTGGGTCAGTGGCACTTAACAACAACAACAACAACATGTATTATATCTTGTTTATCTGTTGGTTGACATTTAGATTGTTTCTATCTTTTAACTAATGAGAAACGTGCTGCACTGAACATTGGTGTGCGGGGGTCTGCTTGTTTTTTTGGCCTTTACTTCTTCTGGGCATCTACCTAGGAATTGGGATTGCTAGGTCACATGGAAGTCTTTGTTCAGTTTTTTGAGGAACTGTGAAAATATTTCCCCTATCTTAATTTTTGGATGTAATTAAAAATATATCAGTACATTTCACTCGGATTTTAATATTTATTTTGGGATGGGTCAATGTGCTGAGACTAGACTTTAATATTATTTTGTAAGTCTATAGTTTGTTGTTAGGTGCCATCAAGTTGGTTCTGACTCTTAGTGACGCTGTACACAACAGACCAGAACACTCCTCCTGTCCTGCACAGTTCTCACGATTCTCCCCATGTTTGAGCCTATGGGGGCACCACTGTGTCAGTGCATCTCATTGAGGGGTTTCTTCTTTTTCACTGACCATGTACCTCATCAAGCATGGTGTCCTTCTCTGCAGATGGATCCTGCCTGATAACATGGCTAAAGTTAGATAAACATGTTATCTAAAGTTTAGATAAACATGTCTAAACATAAACATGTTGAGATGAAGTCTCCCCATTCTTGCTTCTAAGGAGCATCCTGGCTGACCTTCTCAGTCAGATTTGTTTGTTCTTCTGGCATGATCTATTCAATCTCTTCACCAGTATCATCCAGGGGAGCGTCAAAAAGTTCATGGAAATACAGAATTTAAAATCGTGGAAGATTTTCTTGAACTTTTTGAAGGTCACTCACTCATGATTCAAAGATCTTCAGGCTCCCTTGTTTGTTGTCTCTTTCACGCATATGAGGCGATTAAAAATACCGTGACTGGAGTTAGGCGCCTCTTAGCACCCAAAGTGACATCTTTGCGCTTTAACACTTTAAAGACATCTTTGCAGCAGATTTGCCCAGTCTAATATGTTGTTCGATTTCTTAACTGCTGCTTCCATGGCATTGATTGTGGAGCCGAGTACCATGAAATCCTTGACCAGTTCGTTCATTCTCTTCTCCATCTATCGTTCTGTTGCATATTGATCCAGTTGTAAGGATTTTTTTTTCTTTGTGTTGAAGTATAATCCAGACAGAAGGCTGAACTCTTTGATTGTCTTCAGTAAGTACTTAAAGTCTTCTTCGCTTCAGGTAAGCAAGGTTTGGCTTCTGCACATCACAGGTCATTAATGAATCTTCTTCCAATCCTAATGCTGTGTTGTTCTTAGAGTCCAGTTTCTCGGATTACTTGCTCAGCATAAAAATTGGATCAATATGGTGAAAATGTACAACCCTATTGCATAACTTTCCTGATTTTAAACCATTTAGTGTCCCTTTGTTCTGTTCGGATGATTGCCTCTTGGTATGAACAGGTTCTGCATGAACACATTGGAGTGTTCTGGGATTCCTATTCTTTGTAGTGTTGTCAACGGTTTGTTATGATCCACACATTCAAATGCCTTTGCATAGTCGATGAAACACAAGTAAGTTTCTTCCTGGTGTTCTCTGATTTCAGCCAACATAACCTCATGTCAGTAACAGTGTGTTTCATTCCCTGTCATCTTCTGAATCTGGCTTGTATTTCTGGCACTCCTACTGATGTACTGCTGCAACTGTTTTTTATTTATATTCAACAAAAATATTACTTGTATGCAATATTAATGATATTGTTTGATAGTTCCATGTTCTGTTTGGTCACATTTCTATGAACAATATAGATCTCTTCTAGTTAATTGGCCAAGTAGCTGTCTTCCAAATGTCCTGGACTAGATGTCTATTGATTGTTGTCAAGTTCAGTCGAGTCGGTTCTGACTCAGAGACTCTTTACATGGTTTCCGAAGAGCAGCTGGTAGTTTGGACTGCTGATCTTGTGGTTCAAAGTCCAGTGCTGGTCCTACAACATCACACCAGGAATAGATGAGTAAGTGCCTCCAATGCTGCATCAGTTTGCTCAGACATTTCAATTGGTGATTCTTCAGTTCCTGTTGTTAAGTGCCGTTGAATCAATTCTGACCCATAGTGACCCTGTGTAGGGTTTCCAAGTAGCAGGTGGTGAGCTTGAACCACTGACCTTGCAGTTCAAATGACATTGTTTTCTGACACATTAGCCCACAGTGTCACCCCAGGACTCCTGGAGCCTTGTTTTTTCGCCAAGTGCAGCTTAGACTTCTTCCTTCAATGATATACCACCTCCTGATATGGTTGAGGTTGGCCTGTTCTTTTTGGTTCTGTGATTTTGTATTCCCGCCATCTTGTTTTGGTGCATAATATATAGTTCAGTATTGGCCCATAGAGTCCTTTAGTATTGCAACCCAAGGATTGCATTTTTTTTCTTCAGTTCTTTCAGCTTGAGAAATGCTGAGCATGTTCTTCCCTTTGGGCTGTCTAACTCCACTTTGCACATTTCAGTATAAAACTTGGTCTTCTCAAACTGTCCTTTGGTTTTTCCATTCAACTCTTTTACTTTATCATTTCTTCTAGTTGCTTTTGTTTTTCTATGATCAAGAGCAAGTTTCAGTGTTTCTTCTGCCATCCGATTTGGTGTCTGATTTCTCTCCTGTCTTTTTATTTTTTTACAATTATATATTTACATTTTAATTCATATGATCAAAGCCAAAGAGGTTAAGCACAATTTAAAGTGTAACCACCAGTTTCTCTTCATTATTTCATCACATTTAAACAGCTTTATGCATACCAATTCACTGCAAGCAGTGACCTAGAAAAACTTGTTGAGACAAAAATAGTAATAGATATCCTTTCTGGGATAATAAGATAATAGGGTTTCCATGGCAATAATTTTTTTCAGGAGTAGAAAGCCTCATCTTTCTCCTGCAGAGTGGCTGGCAGCTTCAAACTGCTGACTTTGTGGTTAGCCAC
>NW_006408696.1:3254661-3259301 GCF_000296735.1 Chrysochloris asiatica | reverse complement strand
TATGATGAAAGGATACAATATTGGTCCACACCTTTCCTGATTTTAAACCATTTAATATCCCTTTATTGTGTTTTAGCAACTGCCTCTTGATCCACGTACAGGTTTCTCATGGATACAATTAAGTGTTCTGGAAGGATGATGGTGAAAGCCCTTTACTGTCTGCTAATCAATAGCTTCATTTCTGGGAAGTCTTTTTCCTTTCCACTTAAAAGTTATTTTTTCTCATACATTCCTTTTCTTTCTTTGAGAACATTCAGCTTTCTGTTCATTAGCATTCCATATTTTCCTCTAAATATGTCATATTTTTTTTCTGCTCTCTTTTTCCTCTCCACCCCTGAAATCTGTGATTTTTCAAAAGTTTGTCTTGCATTTGACTGATAGGATTTTTCTAAACTATCTGTTCTATTCTTTGTGTTTCAGATTAGTTTTTATTTTAAACAAAGTTCATGCTTTATTCAGATTTCCATAATTTTTCTAGTGTGCTAAAATATACATAAAATATTTACCTTTTGAACCATTTTTGAATGTATAGTTAATGACATTAAGTACATTTGTAACTTTATGGAACCATCCAAACTGCTTATATCTGGATCTGTTTTATCATCAAACAGATGAGCTACATTCACTATCAATAACCCTCCATTTCCCTCTTCTCCAGGCTCCTGGTAACATCTCTTATACCTTCTGTCTACAAATTTTCCTATTCCTATATGTCATATAAATAGAATCATGCCGTATTTGTTGTTCTGTTTCTGACTTATTTCACTTCACAAAACATGTTCAAGGTTCATGCATAGAGCATGTATTAGAACTTCATTCCTGTGTTTAGAAAAAGACAAACAAAAACATGTTGTTATACTTTAGGTGAAAGTTTACTTGGCAGATTAGTTTTCCAAATCAATAAAGAATGCATACATGAGTTGTTCCAGGACATGAGCTGCCATCCCTGCAGTATGTCAGCACTCTTCCTGTTTTCTCCCTGGGTCCCCCATTTCCATTTGTCTGCTTTTCCTGCCTCTCCCTGTCTTCTCATCTTTGGTTTGGGGCAGATGTTGTGCTTTTGATCTCATAGAGTAGATTGTTCTAAGAAGCACATCTTAAAGTGTCTTTTGATTAGTAGGTGGCCTCTGAGAGTCCTCAGTTTCAAGTTAGAAGGTTTTCTTCTATAATAGTGTTCTGGGTTAAAACTTTATTCCTTTTATGGTTACATAAGTGCTCCTTGGAGGCCAAGATGGCCAAATTTCGTTTCTCATACTTCGGACATATTGTCAGGAGGGACCAGTTGCTGGAGAAGGATATCATGTTTGGTAAGGTGGAGGGTTAGAGAAAAAGAGGAAGACCCGCAATGAGCTGGATTGGCCAAGTGGCAGCATCGATGGACTCTAGTGTGGCAACAGTAGTGAGGTTGGCCCAGGATCAGGCAGTGTTTCATTCTGCTACTGACTCAATGGCACCTAACAACAACAACAAATCTACGTATATGGTGTGACACTGTAGAATAAGCACTGGACTGAAAACCACAAGGTTGGCAGTTCAAACCTTCAGAACCGACTTGCCGGCACTTAACAACAACAATAAAAATCAATGTATGTAGCCAGGTTTGTTGATTCATTTGCAGCTGATGGCCATTTGTATTGCCTCCGTCTTTTGACTGCTGTGGATAGTACTGCAGTCATCATTGGGGTGCATGTATCTACGCTCCTGCTTTCAGTTCTTTTGTGTACATACCTCACAGTGGAACTTAGGATCTTATGGTAATTCTATTTCTAGCTTGTTGAGGAACCTCCCAATGCTTCTCCACAGGTGAAGTCCTTTAAAGTCCCATCAGTAATGGATGAGGAAGGTTCAAGTGTTTGTCACCAGCACTTGTTATTTTCAGGTTTTTAATAGGTTTTTACCTGTGCTTGATAGACTATACAAAGGCTTTTGACTGTGTTGATCATGGCAAGCTATGGATAACATTTAGAAGAATGGGTATTCCAGAACACTGTACTCATGAGGAACCTGCACATAGACCAAGAGGCAGTTGTTTAAACAGAACAAGGGAATACTGAATGGTTTAAAATGAGAAGAGGTATATGCCAGGGTATGAGAGACAAAATTGGCCATCCTGGCTACCAATGAGCACTCTGGCTGTACTTCTTCCAACACAGATTGATTTGTTCTTTTAGCATGGTACTTTCTCCTCCAACACCATAACTCAAATGCATCATTTCTTCTATGGTTTTCCTTAATCACTGTCCAACTTTCACATGCATATGAGGTTATTGACAATAGCATGGCTTGTGTCAGGCTCACCTTAGTTCTCAAACTGCCTTTACTCTTCAACACTTTCAGGAGGTCTTGTGCAGCAGATTTGCCCAATGCAATGTCGTTTGATTCTTGACTGTTGTTTCCATGAGTGTTGATGGTTGATCCAAGCAAAATGAAGTAAGTCATTGACAATTTTAATCTTTTCTCCATTTATATGGACTTTATTTATTGTCCAGTGGTGAGGATTTTTGTTTTCTTTACATTGAGGTGCAACCTATACTGAAGGCTGTGGTCTTTGATCTTCATCAGTAAGTATTTTAAGTCCTCTTTGCTTTCAGCAAGCAAAATTGTATTATCTGTATATCATAGGTGGCTAAGGACTCTTCCTCTAATCCTGATGCCACATTTTTCTTCATATAATCCAGTTTCTTGGATTATTTGCTCAGCATTGAGACTGAATAAGTATGGTGAAAAAAATTTTTTTTTCTTCTTCTAATTTTAAACCATCCTATGTTCCTTTATTCTGTATGAACAACTGCTCCTTGTTCTGCGTACAGATTCCTCATGAGCACTATTAAGTGTTCTGGAAAACGTATTCTTCACAGTGTTGTCCATAGTTTGTCATGATTCACACAATTGAAAGCCTTTGTGTAATCAAACAAGCATAGGTAAACATCGCTCTTGTATTCTCTGCTTTCAGCCAAGATCCATCTGACACCAATGATATCCTTCATTCCACACCCTCTTCTGAATCTGGCTTGAGCCTCTAGAAGTTCTCTGTCAATGTACATTTGCAGCCAGTTTTGGATTATCTTCAGCAAAATTTTACTTGCATGCAATATTAATGATATTGTCCAATGATTTCTTCATTCCATTGGGTCACTTCTCTTTGGAATGGTCATAAATATGGATCTCTTCCAGTCAGTTGGCAGGTAGTTATCTTTCAGATTTCTTAGCATAGATGATTGAGTGCCTCTATTACTGCATTAGTCTGTTGAAAGATCTCAGTTTGTAATCCATCAGTTCCTGGAGCCTTCTTCTTTGCTAATGACTTCAGTGCACCTTGGACTTCTTCCTTCTGTATCATTGGCTTTGGATCAGTCGTATTAGGTTTTAGAGTTCCAGCACATTTGATTTGAATTGCTCTTTCCAGAGAATTGCTCTTAATGTATGTTACATGCTCTGTTCCCTGTATTTTTGCTGTGATATTTTTGCAGAACTCCCAGGGTAGATGGAATTCCCTCTCTCCTGCCCCTCCCATGGTAGAGTTTTTTTTCTTTGGCCTGTTTTTCATTGGGCTTATTCTTACTTGGATGTGAATGTTTTGTTTTTGCTGTTATTTTTGTTGGCCTGGTGTTTATTCCTAAATGGGATTCTATCAGAATCTCTTTGGAAGCCCTCCCTGGGTTCCCTGGGCTCTGATGATGAGAGAGCCCTTCATTAGGTCTTGATTTAAAGGTTTAAATTCTGCTCTGAAGAGAACGAAGGGAACACTGTGGTTGGAGTTTTGGAAAGTCACTTTTTGGGAGCTTTGTTCCTCACATTTTTTATATGACTTTATTTCCATTACAAACCCATGGATTGTGTGGTGGTGTGTGCCCAGTTATGAGGGGTGGGACATGGGTGTGAGATGTCGTGGTTCCATGAATTTATAGTCTTTGCCTTTTCTTCTGGGTGAGCTGACTACTGGCATCTGACTTGAATGATACTCTCTGAATCAGGATCAGAAAAGGAATCAAAATCACAGTATATAACAGGGCTCACAAAAATAAATAGTACTTACAAAGTCATAATAATAGAAGTATTATTTATTGACAATTAAAAATAATGGTGTAACAATCTCGTAGGAGAATGTGAAAGGGAGATGGGGATGGTCAATGAAAACTCAGTCCTTTGAGAGGTCAGTTATTTTAAGTGTCCACATATTTGAGTCGGGCTTGATTCCTGACCTGGTACTCTGTAGGGAGGACATTAATTCTGAAGGGGGGAAATGGCACTTTTCCATGCTGGGTTGCTCAGGCCCCTGCCCTTCCTTCCCTCTGCCATTCTACTTCGTTCTTACATTCAGAGTTGTCTACTAACATCCTCACTCATCTTGGGCCAAACTGATTGGATATCTGGCTCATATTCTCTGGAGTTTGTAGTAAGTTGTTTCCCTGACTTCAACACAGGTAAAATCCTATTGTTTTGGATATTAATTTTTGATGAGTATCAGGAAGGGCTTCAATCATACATTGACAGAGAACTTCCAGAGGTTCAAGCTGGATTCAGAAGAGGCCATGGAACGAGAGATATCATTGCTGATGTCCAATGGATCTTGGCTGAAAGCAGAGAATACCAGAAGGATGTTTACCTATGCTTTATTGACTATGTGAAGGCTTTCGATT
>NW_006408696.1:3251950-3253241 GCF_000296735.1 Chrysochloris asiatica | reverse complement strand
ACCAGCCGCTCCTCAGAAACCCTGTACCGGGTCCCTATGAGTCGGAACTGACTCGTTGGCATTTAACAACAACAACAACAATGTAGTTATTCTCTACCTGATGGATTGTTGTTGTTTTCACCTCATGGATTGTTGTTATTTGTGGTCCTACAACGCCACACCAGGCCGCTGCGGTGTCTCCACGGTGTCTCCACTGTGATTGATGTTAAACTTTTCTTCTCAGCAGTTTACTGGGATTCCCAGAGATGAAGAGGCACAAAGTAGGGATTAAAAAGGGTGAGCACAGTCTTCCCCCACCCCCGCCTTCTTTTAAATTTAGTTCTAAAGTGTAGCCTCATATTTGACCAATAGGTGACAGAAAGGAGCCAGGGGGTACTGCAGTAAGTATGTGCTGGTGCTCCACTTACAGGGCCTCACTGTCTGCTGAGTCCTAGCAAGTCTGGAAGAAAGTGCTCAGTTAGCTAGCTTCTCTGCCCTTAGGGAACTATGTCAGAACCTACTTGATGGACCTATAAAAATATAATTTGCTAATAGTGTCCATTGCTATGTATGAAATGCTAAATTCATCAGATTATTTACTTAGTCCTCAAACCACTAGTTATGTGAACATATGGGAGTTCCAGGTATTTTTTTAATGTTAACTTTCTTGTATAGTCAAAATTTGAATTTCCAAAGGAGTAACTAATTTATAAATATGACTTAAAAATTGTAATCATGTGAAGAGCATGAGGCATCACTGCTGGGTTTGAAGATGGGGCTAGGAGAGAAGAAGTACGCAAATAATTTTATTACAAAATGGAATGTGGAAATGCCTAAGGCTTCCCCAAATAGGATGAAGTAAAACCGAGGAGGCTTTTCTGAAACAGCTAGTATATGTATTGTTGTTGTTGTTATGTGCCATTGAGTTGGTTCTGACTGGATGGCACCTGACAACAACAACATCAGGAAGTGTTCTCCCCAAACCCACCTCCATCCCAAGGAAATAGATTCTATACCTGCCAGCTTTTCTGGAAGGTCGAAGTGCCTCCTTAGGTCAGTTTCTACAGAGAAATCTCTGATAAAGTACCCAATACCTTACCCTTGTTATCTAGAGTGGCAATTGTGTTTACCCAAATATGGCTTCATTTTCTTGAACTAATAAATTCAAATGACAAACAGAAGCAGTATTTTGTGAAATAATTGAAAGTATAGCAAGAAGACTTATTTATTTAGAAATCTTATGAAAATAATAAGGCGCTGTAGTATATTGCATTGGACCACAAGGTCGGTTTGAACTGCAAGGTCGGCAGTT
>NW_006408696.1:3243604-3249355 GCF_000296735.1 Chrysochloris asiatica | reverse complement strand
TATCCCTCATTCCACAGCCTCTTCTGAATCCAGCTTGAACCTCTGGAAGTTCTCTGTCAATGTATGATTGTAGCCATTTCTGTATTACCTTTAGTGATAAAACTTTATTCGCATGGGATATCAAAGAGATTGTCCAATGATTTCCACATTCCGTTGGGTCACCTCTCTTTGGAATGGGCACGAATATGGATCTCGTCCAATCAGTTGGCCAGATAGTTGTCTTCCAAATTTCTTGGCACAGATTAGTGAGTGTCACCTGTGATGCCTCACTGTCTCGAAATATTTCAATTTTTATTCCATTAATTCTTGGTACCTTCTTCTTTGCCAATTCCTTTAATGTACCTTGGATGTCCTCCCTAAGTATCATTGGCTCTGGATCATATGTACCTCTTGAAATGGTTGAACATTAACCATTTCCTTTTGGTACAGTGACTCTGTGTATTCCTCCCATCTTCTCTTGATGTTTTCTGCATCTTTCAGTAATTTGCCCATAGTATCCTTCAATAACAAAAGTTGAGGCTTGAATTTTTCCTTCAGTTCTCCCAGCTTGAGAAATGCTGAGCGTGTTCTTCCTTTTTGGTTTGCTGATTCCATATCTTTGCACATTTTGTTGTAATATTTGGCTTGATCTTCTTGAGCTGATCTTTGAAATTTTCTGTTCAGCTCTTGTACTCCTCATTTCTTCCATTTGCTTTAGCATCTCTACGCTGGAGAGCAAGTTTTAGTGTCTCTTCTGACATCCATTTTGACCTTTTCCTTCTTTCTTGTCTTCATAATGACTTTTTGCTCTCTTCATGTATGATGTTCTTGATGTCATCCTACAACTCCTCTGATCTTCGGTCTTCAGTGTTTAATGTATCAAATCTGTTCTTCAGATGATCTGTAAATTCAGGTGGGATATATCCAAGGTCATATTTTGGCTCTCGTGGACTTGTTTTCATTGTCTTCAGCTTCAGTTTGAATTTGCATATGAGCCATTGATGGCCTGTTCCACAGTCTGCCCCTGGTCTTGTTTTGACTGATGATATGGTGCTTTTCCATCGTCTCTTTCCACAGAGTAGTTCAATTTGATTTCTATGTGTTCCATCTGGTGAGGTCCATATGTATAGTTGTCTCTTGTGCTGTCTAAAGAAGGTATTTGGAATGAACAAATCATTGATTTTGCAGAATTCTATCATACGTTCTCCAGCATCATTTCTATCACCAAGGTCATATTTTCCAACTACTGATCCTTTTTCTTTGCTCCCAAGCTTTGCATTCCAATCACCAGTAATGATCAATACATCTTGATTGCAAGCTTGATTGATTTCAGATTGAAGAAGTTGGTAGAATTCTATTTCATCTTCACTGGCTTTAGTGGTTCGTGCATAAATTTGAATAATAGTGGCATTAACTGGGCTTCCCTGTAGGCGCATGGACATTATCCTATCACAGACAGCGTTGTACCTCATGACTGATCTGGATATGTTCTTTTTGATAATAAAATACAACACCATTCCTCTTCAATTTGTCATTTCCGGCATAGTAAACCATGTGGTCATCAGATTCAAAATGGCAAATACCAGTCCATTTCAGCTCATTAATGCCTAAGGTATCGATGTTTATGCGTTCCATTTCATTTTTGACAACTTCCAATTTTCCCAGATTCATACTTCATACATTCTATGTTCTGATTTTCAGTGGATGTTTACAGATGTTTCTCTTCATTTTGAGTTGTGGCCCATCAACAAATGAAGGTCCTGCGGGCTTTTCTCCCACGGGCTTTACTCCATTTGTGTCATCATGGTCAACTCTACTTTGAGGAGGCAGCTCTTCCCCAGTCGCATTTTGAGTGCCTTCCAACTTGAGGGGCTCATTTTTTGGCACTATATCTGATAGTGTTTCTCTGCTATTAATAAGGTTTTCAGTGACGGAATATTTGGAAGTAGTTCGTCACTCCTTCTTCTCCGTCTGTCTTCGTCTGGAAGCTCATCTGAAATCTGTCCACCATGGATGACCTTGCTGGTATTTAAAATACTGGTGGCATAGCTTTCAGAATTACAGCAACTCACAAGCCACCACAGTACGACAAATTGACAGACGAGTGGTGGACTTTTGAGAGTAAGCATATATAAAGCACTTACAATTTAGTATCCTTTCCCTTCCAGTTATCCATATTGTTATTGTTAAATGCCAACAAGTTGGTCGCGACCTTGTATAGGTTTCCGAGGAGCGGTTGGTGAGCTTGAACCGCCGACCTTGAGGTTCAAATAGACCGTGTGGTTGGGTGCTTATACTGCAGTGCCACCCCAGCACTCCTAGTTATCAACATAGCAGCAACATTTCCCCATGAAGCTAAGATTCTGATAGGTGAAAAGATACATTTAAAGCACAGGAACCAATATATATTTTAAATGGGACAGAAATGGGAAAACTTAGACTGATTTGGGAATAAAAATCACTCAAGTGGAGTGAACGCTGGGAAATGGCCAAAGATGAATTGATAAAGAAGGTGGGGGCCAAAGCATAGGGTGCCTGTAGGATCAGCATTGGACTGCTAACTGAAAAGTCGGTGGTTCAAACCCACCAGTTGTTCCTCAGAAACCCTAACCAGGGTTGCTGTGAGTCATAACTGCCTCCACAGCCCTTAACAACAACAATAGTATTCAGGAAACAATACTTTCAAGGGTGTTAACAATTAATGAACATTATTAGCCTCTGGATAGTCCAAATGGTTAAGCCCTTGCCTGTTAGTTGAAAGGTTGGTGGTTGGGATGTATCCAGAGGTACATCTGCAGACAGGCCTGTTGATCTGCTTCTGAAAGGCCGCAGCTTTGGAAGCCCTGTGGAGCCGTTTTGCTCTGCACACAAGCAGTTAGGAGTCGGAACTGACTTGACAACAACTAACAGCAGTGAATGAGTTAGGCTACTGGAGGAATGTGGCAGGAGTGGAAGGCGTGCTGACTCTGGAGAGGAACAGACCTCGTCTTAAATCTTGGGACTACTGTGTATTAACATTGAGACATCAAGACAGTTATTTAACGTTTCTGAGCCGTAATTCTCCCCTCAGGAAATGAGTAGGTATATGCTTACACGATTCTTACAAGGGTTAAACAGGACATCAGACATAAAGCTCTTGGTCCCTTGAAGACATTTGGTTAACATTAACTCCATTCACTCGGACTCCAATTTAAGATTCTGTCGTTCTTATAGTAGCCCAAAGAGAATCATTCAGTAGACCAATAGGAACATTTAAAGGTTCTAGTTGAATGCAAAAAGTCCTGGTGTGGTGCTATAGGATAAGCACTGTACTGCTAACCACAATGTCGGTGGTTCAAACCCACCAGCTGCTCTTTGGAAACCCTATACAGGGTCACTATGAGTCAGAACCAACTCAACGCCACTCAACAACAACATTTGAATGAGAGCGAATTTATTTTCAAAAGGCCGTGCGTCTCTGTGTTGTTGGGTGTGCCTTCAAGTTGATTCCAACTCCTAGTGATCCTGTTTAGGGTTTTCGAGATTATAAATAGTTACAGGTGCAGAAAGCTTCATCTTTCTTCTGTGAGCTATTGGTAGTTCAAACTGCTGACCTTGTGGAAACCCAGATTTATAAGTTAGCTAATTGGTTTCAGTTTTCCTTTGTTTGACTTCAGTTAAATTTTAACCACTGTGTTTTCAGTTAGCACTTGAGCACTTTAACTCTTGGCTAGCACTCTCTCCCCCTACTTCCTCATTCCCCAGTCCCATTCCCAGGATGCCACCACTGCTTAGAACTGGTTTTCCATGGTATTTCACTTCATATTTCTATATAACACACTTATAATTTTATTTCTTGACATGTCATTCTAGGCATTACCTGTTGACTTCCTACTATAACTAAGGATGTAGTTTGCATTTGCCATCCCCATCTCCCGTTCATACTCACCGTTATCTGCTATATCGTTATACCACTACTTTTAATTGAGTCATTAAATAGTACTTATATTATCATGACTTTGTCAATATTGTTTATTTTTGTGAGCCAGGTCATGTACTATGATTTTAAGTCCTTTCTGATTAATCTTGGCTCTTAACCTGAAGTTTCTGAATGTCTCTTCTCATCCCAACCCCATTCTTCATGCTGTTCTTACCACTTAAATTTTTAAGTACTTACTTCTACTGCTCTATGGGAGTAAGATATTCTTCTAAGATCCCCTTTTTCCTGGAGACGGACTTTTTTGAGCTTTGTACTCTCCACCCCTGGTCTAGACCAGCTAGGCTCCTGGGATTTTTGCTACATCTGAGATTTAAAATCCTGTGTGTCCTTTTGGACAATTATGTTATTGTTGTTAAGTGTTGTTGAGTTGGTTCTGATCGATGGTGATTCTGTATAGGGTTTCTGAGGAGCGGCTGGTGAGCTTGAACCGCCGGCCTTGTGGTCCAAACTGCCTTTGCAGCTGAGCGCCACACCAGGACTCCTTAAGAGTCAGATAATGTCTCAGGAACCTGACCTAGAGATGTTCGCAGTTCTATTTCTGTGATCTTAACTAGCTTACTTATTCTGTTTTCAGTTTTGCCATGTACTTACTGCATAGGCTTCACTAAGTGTTAATGTGAGATGATGTAAATTGGAAAAGATTCAGAAGAAGTCCTGTGAATTTAAAGTGGGACCACTAACTTATCCACAGCGAATTCCTTTTGATGTTATCATCTACTCTGCCTATCAAAAGCCTTTAATACTCTCCTTATCTTTGCTTAGCCTTATATCCTGCTTACTTATACATTCAACTGGAATATCCTCTTTATCCAGAGAAGATGAATAACTGAGAATCAGAGACGCATGAAGGGCACCTCTCTTAGGTACAAGCTGTAGTCTGTACCTAGGAGGAAGCAAAGTGAGGTTGTGTAGACTGATACACTCAGCAGAGAATTAGGAGCACTTTTTCATACATTTCATTACAAAGAATTATGGTACATTGGCTTGGTCTCAGGTACTTTATGTCTAAATAGAGTATGAAATTGTGAAAAAAATAAGTGTTTGGGGAATCTCTTTTGTTTTCTATTTTTGATATCTCTGCTGTTTTCCACTGGCGCTATAAGTTTTTTGGTTTGTAATTCAAAATCACTTGTTAGTATGTCATGGTAAAACCTTACTGTCCAGATAGTACAGTTTGGGTAGATGGTGTTGAGAATAAGAACCACCTGATACTCACATCTGAAATCAGTGTCAATTTAGAAATCTTTTGGTTCTAAGTTTCAGAAAGCAATTCAGAGTGTGTTAGGAATGTACTGGCTTCTGGAACTGAGAAGTCCTGGGGAGCTTACTTCAGGCTTGGCTTGATCAAAAAGTACTAACTAGGTCATTCGGATCCAGTCGCTCTTTTTGCCATTTCTTGGCTTTGTCTCCATATATGTTGGCTTTGGTTTTTGGCAACTCTTCATGTGGTGACTCTTAGCAGTTCTAGGCCATTTCGCAGCTCGAGCAGAGGCCCCAGGATGAATTTGATTGCATTTGATGAGCAGACTTTTGCTTTTCTGAATCGGTTGCTTTGTTTCAGTGGATTTGAAGTTCAGGTTTGCCATGTAATGGGTGGAGTCAGCTCAGCCTGAAGCTTTAAGATGGAGGAAGAGAGAATGAGGACGGTACTGCTTCCGCAGAGAAAAACCAGTGTTCTATTAGCAGAAGAAAGGCAGTAGATGTGAGTTGGCAAAAAGAACACATCAGCCACAAGACCCTGCTGTATCCAGCTCCGGGGAGGTGCACAAGACCCTGCTGTATCCAGCTCCGGG
>NW_006408696.1:3237413-3243399 GCF_000296735.1 Chrysochloris asiatica | reverse complement strand
TTTACACACGTTGTTCTGTAACATTGTTTTCAGGTTTTCACAATGCATGAACATTCTCATGATTTCTGTTCTGGTCGTTCCATTTCCATTAATCTAGTTTCCCTGCCCCTTTACATTGTCATCTTTGTTTTAAAGTAATTTTAACCATTGTTGTTGTTAAGTGCCATCAAGTCAGTTCAGACTCACAGCTACTCTGTATAGGGTTTCTGAGGTTGCAGATCTTTACAAGAGCAGAAAGTTTCATTGCTCTCCCATGGAACTGCTCATGGGCTTGAACTGCCAATCTTTAGTGGTTCTTTTTCTTATTGGTTGCCAAAATAGGGTTTCATTTTCTTTCAGTTGTATCAATCATGAATTTCATCCACTTTTAAAAATAATTGGCTATTAATTTAATGTTACACATTTAATTGAAAAGCTTGACTTCCTCTGTATAAGCTAAAGACCTTGTAGTTTTTAAATGTTTCTACTAAATGGGTTTCTTATGGTGGCAAATTCTACTTAGTTGATGTTGTTTGTTGTTGAGTGCTGTTGAGTCGGTTCCGACCCCCTAGTGACACTGTATAGAGTTTCCAAGGAGCAGCTGGTGAGCTTGAACCACCAACCTTGCGGTTCAAATGACTTGGCAGTCTGATGCATTAACCCACAGCGCCACACCATTAGCGCCTATGAAATTGCTGCTTTTGTAGGCCAGAAAAGATCGAGTAGCAGCAGTGCCATAGGATACAGCATGCGCTGAAGTACAGCAGTTGCGCCACTGACATCCATGTGTTTTGACTGCAGTTTCTACGCCTGTACTGTGAGGTCCTGATGTGGCTCTGTAGGTTAATGCGCTGGACCGCAAGGCACATGGTATGGCATATGTTGTGAATTATCGAGGTGTATGTTGTGCCCTTTACCTGTTTTTCATATTTTCTATGCCTGAGTGAGAACTTCTGAATATTAGCTTACGTATAGCTACACTATTCCTAGTGATTTCTCTCTTGTGGCTGCTATAGCAGAAAACCTGGTCACAGCAATGTTTTACTTTCTTTTCCTCAGATCAAGCCAAAATGTTTATGAAAATCTTTACTGAAATTGACCGGATGCCTCAACTTCTTGCATACTACTATAAGTGTCACAAGGTAAGAATTTGTAATACTTACTACGCTGCAATTCCAGTTTCTGCTCAAAGGTAAGAAAAAAATTGCCTTCCCAACATCTTGCCCCTTTTCTTTGAACTAGCCAGTAGGGGGTGCTCTTGGCCCAGCCTATCGATTCATTCATTAATTGCCATCTGGGGGAAAAAGGTATCAATTTTCATCCTCTTTTGTTTGGAGAGAAGGATTTAGTGGACAAACTTACTTGTTTTAATTTTTCTCATGTTTGTTTTTTTTAAGGAAGATTCGTGTCTGCAGTTTTATTATACCCTCAGCAAACCATACGAATTTTATGTTTTTTAGGGTCATTGAGGAGTCCTGGTGTAGCACTGTAGGAAAAGCAGTAGACTGCTAACCACAAGGTTGGCAGTTCAAACCCACCAGTTACTCCTTCGAAACCATATACAGCAGGGCTGGTTGTTGTTGTTGTTGTTAAGTGCCATCGAGACGGTTCCGACCCATAGCGACCCTGTACAGGGTTTCCGAGGGTGTAAATCTTTATGGGAGTAGAAAGCCTCATCTTTCTCCCGCGGAGCGGCTGGTAGTTTCGAACCGCTGACCTTAAGGTTCGCAGCCCAATTCGTAACCACTACGCTAGCAGGGGTAGGGAACCTCTTTTCTGCCAAGGGCCATTTGGATATTTATAACATCATTTGTAGGCCATACCTGCAATTATCAACTTAAAAATTAGTTGGCTCTATTCGGTCACACATTTAATTATCTCAGCCCTACAACTTGATGGTACTTAACAACAGAGACAGCTAATGTGTGGCTGGAAATTTGGTTGCCTTGGAAGAATCAGACCAAATGATTTCGCCATGGGCCAGAAGTTCCCCACCCATGCTAGACAGGGTCTCGCTGTGAGTTGAAGCCAACTCCACAGCGCTTAACAACAACAGGGTTGCTGAAGTAAGATTACTGAAAAACTTAAATGCTTCCTGGGCTAACCTTAACTTTTCCAAGTCCACTGCTCATAGGTCTTGAAGCAGTAGTGTTAGGACATGAAGCTTGAACACATATTTCCTCGCTGTGCTAAGGCCTGTTCAGAAGGGGGAGGGGGTCGTGTGCTTAGGGGAAGGCATAGTTTGGGGGCAGGATTAGAGCAGAGAGGATCACTTGGAAGGCATCCTATTCAAGCTTTGGATGATGATCAAAGCAGGTGACTATGAGAAGTTCTGGGGTGTTTCCCCCACCTTTTTCCTAAACGAGTGAACATCACTGGCTGTCATTTGCTTGGCAGAAGGGCAGGGCATTTGTCCAGGCATACTTGTAAAGCTCCCTCTGCTTTGCCCCTGCAGGTGCAGCTCTTAGCAACCTGGCAAGAGTTGTGCCAGAGTGACCTCCCCCTGGACCGACAGTTCACTGGACTCTACGATGCTTTGCTTGGTGCTTGGCACATGCAAATTCATTGGGCTACCCAGGTAATGGCTCATTTGGTTTGTGAAGAGAACAAAGCTTCTGTGACAAGGGAATGGGTGACTGCCTCTGGAATGGTCTCTCTTAACGACATACAGAGCACCTTGAAGAACCTCCCCAGTTGCCACTGTCACCAAAGGGATTTAAAAGATAAGCTTTGGAACCCACGTCAGTGAAATCATTCGGTCTCCATTAAAACTCTCCTTATCACTCCTATCTATATCTTAAGTAGAATCCAATGTGACAGTGTGGGCTTTGGTGTTCAGCAAGTGAGCCTGTGGAATTCCTGAAGGCCATTATCTTCAGATCTAAAAGCAGGAGGTCCTCAGTCAGGTGGTGTTTGTTTGAGTGAACACGATTTTTTTTTTGGGGGGGAAACTTTTTATTGTGATTTGAGTGAAAGTTTACAGAGCACATTGGTTTTCCATTAAACAACTCGTAGGCTTTTTGTTTCGCAACACGGATTGCAGTCCCTACAGTGTCACAGCGCTCTTCCCACTTCCTCCTGTGTTAACTGTTTCCCACCATCCTCCTTTCCTACTCCTTCCTGCCTGCCGAGCTTTATCCCTCAACACATGCTGTCTGTTTGAGCTCAGCTGGTTGATTGTTGTAAGGAGTGTGTACCTCCCTGGTGATATTGTTCACCTTATGGGCTTGTCTGTTGTTTGGTTGAAACATGAGCCACGAGGGTGAGTTCAATCTCAGGATGGAAAAAGGGCCATCGTCTCAGGGCTTCCATCAGGCCAGTATGTCTGGTCCATTTTTTTTTTATTATTTTGAGGTTTGCTCCACATTTTTCTCCCATTCTGTCTAGGACCCTCTGGGGTGATCCCTTTCAGAGTGGTCAGCAGTGGGAGCCAAGTGCCATCTTGTCCTTCTGGACTCAGGGTTGTGAAGGCTCAGGGTCACTTGGTCCATTAGCCCTTTGCCTTAATTGTTCCCATGCTGCTTTGATCTTTCTTCACTCTTCTTGGCTCTGGATGGAGAGAGAAGAGTACAATAACTGCACCTTTGATGGTGGGGAAACAGAGTTGTTTGGGATCTTCAGGTAAAATGCATCCGGTGTGCTGTTGGTTTCCATTGTTTTCATAATAGACCTAGAGCTAAAGGAGGAGCATAATTTTCAAGATACCCTTTGATTAGAGAAGGGAGTCAGGGACTTGCTTCAAGTGGAAACTTTCCATCAATCACTTTCTCAAACTCTCTAGGCCTTTTCAGTCTCTTAAAGGGTAAGAACTATTATTCTCTTGTTTTAATGTCAGGAGGTGAAGTAGATCCTCATTTAGGAGTTTCTCTTGTTAATTAGGCCTGTTTAGGATGTGCCTTAGTTTTTTTTTTCACAATTAGTTGTGAGTGACTCTTCGAATGTGCATCAGTCATTTACTGGAATGAACTCAGCTATTGTGGAGAATCCCGTGTTCTGGGTGGGTCCGAGCATTCCTCTCCACCTGGTTTCTTTCTCTGGGAACCAGCCTAATTCAGGAGTTTCCCAGCATGGATGTGCTCATCACTTTCCACTGACCCTGTCATTTTTGTGTCCTTCCCTCTTTACTAGTAACTTCTTGGGCACAGCTCATGTCCTTGGATACTAATGACTGCCATCCTCTGAGAAAATGGACTTCGACATCTCAGACTTTTGTAAGGCATGAGTTTATGCTTATTTATGCCTTTGGCGCATGGCCCATTTTCTTTCCAGGTTGTAAGCATGCTGTGTGGGCTGTTTGTTGTCTCCTAAACTCAGTCCAGTACAGAAGAAGACCAAAGGTGTCCTGCAGGGTACATGTGTCCTTTTCAGATGTTTTTCTCCAATATTTTGTTATGAACATCTGTGTACCTACTTACTGTGTTCTACAATGAATGCTTTTAATACATATAGTTCCTGGGTGGCCCGGACCACTACTCAACTGCCAGTGGAATGGTTAGAATTTTGAGCCCACCCCAAGGCCCTTCCGAACACAGGCCTGGAGATGGGATTCTGAAAGGTCACAGCCTTGACAACCCTGTGGAGCAGTTCTACTCTGAACACATGCGGCCATCATGAGCCGGAATCAACTCAACATCGTCCACCTGTGCCTGCCTCGCTCACAACTCCATCATAGATTTTTTCTTTTTAAAGTAAGCTGTAGGTTTGATTCACTTCACATTGCACATATTATTTATTCAAGTTTAGTATTCACTTACCTTTTTTGGGGGTAAAATTCACAGACAGTGAACTGCAATGATCTTAAATACTCTTAATTAATTCCTGCTGACAACTCAGATACCTGTATAACCCAATCCTCTCTCAAGACACAGAACATTACCATCACCCTGGAGTCTTCCCTCATGCCTCCATCCCTGAAGGCAAGCACTGTTGACATGTTTTCTACCTTAAAATAATTTAGCCTGTTCAGTGGTTATGAATTGGGCTGCGAACTGCAAGGTCAGCAGTTCGAAACCACCAGCTGTTCCACAGGAGAAAGATGAGGTTTTCTGCTCCTGTAAAGATTTACAACCTCGGAAACTCTATACAGGGTTGCTATGAGTCGGAACCGACTCCATGGCACATAACCATCACCACAGTTTCATACTGGAGTCCTGGTGTGGTGCTGTGGGTTAATGCGCTGGACTACAAAGTTGGTTTGAATGGCAAGATCGATGGTTCAAGCTCACCAGCTGTTCCTTAGAAACCCTATACAGAGTCTGTATGGGTTGGAACCGACTCTATGTCACTTAACAAGAACAACAGTTTTATGCCACTGAAAATGAAACAATTAGTGATCTTTTTTCCCCCATTATCTCTTTCTTCAATTAGTGATCTTTTTTTTCCCATTATCTCTTTCTTCAATTAGTGATCTTTTTTTTCCCCATTATCTCTTTCTTCAATTAGTGATCTTTAGACAATACTAACAGGGACGCTGTAAGAATATGCCATAATGTGTTTGTTGATGGACTCTTACTGATGAACACTTGGATTATTTCCAGTGTGGGGTTATTATGAGTGAAGCAGCTCCAAACCTTTTTTTCTAAGTCTTTTTGTGGACACATGCTATCACATCTCTTGGATAAATTAAATATCTAGGAGTGGAATTGCTAGGGTATAGGATAGGTGACTCCTGATATGGTGCCATAGGATAAATACTTGACCTCTGGGTCAGTTTGAACCCTAAGGTTGGAAGTTCAAACTCACCAGCTGCTCCAGGGATGCCCTATGCAAGGTCACTGTGAGTTGGAACCAACTTCATGGCACTTAATAACAACAACAAAAAACAACAGCGTAGGTGAGGTATATGCTTAGTTTCATAAAAGTGTGCCAAACCTGTTTCTAAAGCGGTTTGGTTATGAATTGGGTTGCGAACCAAGGTCAGTGGTTCGAAACTACCAGCTGCTCCGCGGGAGAAAGATGAGGCTTTCTACTCCCGTAAAGATTTACACCCTCGGAAACCCTGTACAGG
>NW_006408696.1:3217624-3237313 GCF_000296735.1 Chrysochloris asiatica | reverse complement strand
GAGGCTTTCTACTCCCGTAAAGATTTACACCCTCGGAAACCCTGTACAGGGTCGCTATGGGTCGGAACCGACTCGACGGCACTTAACAACAACAACAACCTTTCATACTTCCTCAGCAGACTGTGAGAGGGCGAGGGGTTCCATGTCCTTGCCCCAACAAGATGAGCTGTTGTCAGTCTTTTTAATTTAAGCCGTTCTGGGTGATTTTAATTTGCATTTTTCTGGTAAATAAGGACATTGAGTACCATTTCATGTGTTTATTGACTATTTGTTTATCTTCATTAGTGAAATATCTGTTCAGTTCTTCTGCCCACTTAAAATATTTGAGTTGCCTTCTTATTACTAAGTCATAGGATTTCTTTGTATATTCTAGATACAAGTCCTTTGTCAGATATATTTTATGTTTTTCCTATAGTAGAGAGCTTTGATTTTAATGTAAGCTAATTCATCTTTTATATTTTTATTATTGATGGTTATTACATTCTTTGTCCTAAGAAACGTGTTGCCTACCTCCAAATCGAAAACTTATTCTTCCATGTATTTTTCTGGAAGCTTTATTTAGCTTTTACATTTAGGACTCTGCACCATCTTGAATACATTTTTGTATATAATGTGAGGTGGGGTCAGAGAGTTTTTACATTTTGGTTAGTTATTTTGGTTAGCTCTGTAGCTCTAGGTGGTATGTTTGGTCTTGGAGTTTTGTCATCTCTTTGGTGGCTCTTTGGCCAATGGCCAGAGAATCCCCTTTCCCGAATCATTTTAAAGGAGAGGGGAAACCTCCGGTTGTAAAGCACACAATGTGATTTAATTAAAGCATGCCTTTCAAAACTGCCACTACAGTCTTGGATCTGACTGGATCGTTTCGGTTGACCAGTCAATCTGAACTTTGAACTAGAGCCGTTTAATCTCTTAGCCTTCCCTCCCACTACCCCCCAAGTCGGTACTCCTGCCTAGTCCTTTCTCAAAATACATAGGGATGAGTCAGGATTTCCTTTTCTAGGCAGGCATAGTTTTCATCTCCTTTGGCCTCCTTCCTTTCTTGTAGTGAAATAGTTATTGTGTCAAATGAAGAAGTTGGACTGAATGATAACAAGGTCTCTTCCAACTTTATAGTTCTCTTCACATTGCATGGTTGGGGAATGATGACGGGGAGGCCTGGAGGGTTTATATTGGTGCAGCTAATGGAAAACGAAGGAGCCGTGGGTAAAGTGTCGGGCTGCTGACAGAAAGGTCAGCAGTTCAAATCCACCAGCTGCTCCACGGAAAAAAGATGAGGCAGTCTGTTTCTGTAAAGATTCACAGCCTTGCAGACTCTGTGAAGCAGTTCTCTGCTCTGTAGGGTTACTATGAGATGGAATGACTCCATAGCACTGGGTAATGGAAAACGTGTGTAGGGGCAGAGTAGGTTCGGAGTTTGATTTTTTTCATAAAGCTAGTGAGGATCCGGAGTCCTGGTGTGGTGCTGTAGGATAAGCATTGGACGGCTGACTACAAGGTCAATGGTTCAAACCCACCACCTGCTCCTTTCAAATCCTGTGCAGGATCACTATGCATAGGAACCAATTTGACAACACTTAACCACACCAGTGAGGCTGTGGAGCAGTAACATCATGATGATGTTACTGACTTAAGAATATTTCGGTGTAAAAAGATCCCTTCAGTTATTTCTCTGCCAAAAATGTTTATCTTGATTGGTTTCATGAGGAAATATGATAGCCGGATTAAAGGTCACTTGAGATACACAACTGCCCTGGACTCTTGTAAAATGGTCGTGCCAGGAAAGAAAAGAGCTGGGGATTTCTTTTAGATTAAAGGAGGCTGAAGAAATATGACAAGTAAATGCAATGCTTGACCTGTGATTGAATTCTGCCAGGTTGACAAGAGCTGTTGAGGACAGTCAAGGATAATTATGGAAATGTAGACGTGGACCATGTCAGATAATGGTATTACATCGAAGATTGTTTGATTAGCCGTATCGTCGTCAGAGAAGATAATACCCTTGTTCTTAGGAAGAACATGCTGATGTGTCACACTAAGCAAAGCAAAACTCTCACTGCTATCTAGTCGAGTCTGACTCATGGCAACTCTATAGAACAGGATGCTTAGAATACAGTTCTTCAGTCAGGACAGCATCTTGGTCTCTGCTCTGCTCTTCTTGGGCAATGTTACAAAGCCCTTTTAGCTCTGCTGATAAATACTCAAAGGGTCTCCACTTAGCCGGCAAGCCAAAGACGCTCAGCTCCAGCTACAATGGTTGCCAAATCTAGCTCCCCAGACAAATGCCCAGAGGCACTCCACATTGGCCATTTTGAATCTGACAATCACATGTTTTACTATGCCGGGAATGACAAATTGAAGGGGAATGGTGTTGCAGTCGTCATCAAAAAGAACATTTTAAGATCTATCTTGAAGACCAGCGCTGTCTGTGACAGAATAATATCCATATGCTTACAAGGAAGACCACTTAATACCACTATTTTCAAATTTATGCACAAGCCATAAAGCCTTTCATGATGAAAGTGAAAAATTCTACCTACTTCTTCAGTCTGAAATTGATCAAACAATCAAGATGTATTGATAATTACTGATGATTGGAATGCAAATGTTGGAAACACAAGAATCAGTAGTTGGAAAATATAGCCTTGGTGATAAAAATGATGCTGGAGATCGCATGATAGAATTTTGCAAGACCAATGACTTCTTCATTATAAATACCTTTTTTAAACAACATGGACTTTACCAAATGGAATATACAGAAGTCAGTTTGACTACGTATTGGGAAAGAGATGGTGGAAAAACTTCATATCATCAACCAAGCCAAGACCAGGGGAAGACTGTTGAACAGATCATCAATTGCTCATATATATACAGGTTCAGGCTGAAGCTGAAGAAAATTAAAACAAGTTCATGAGAGCCAATATATGATCTTGAGGAGATCCCACATGAATTCAGAGATCATCTCAAGAACAGATTTGATGCATGAGACAGAAGAACTGTGGGATGTCATCAAGATCGTTCAGGGACAGAAAGAAAAAAAGGTCATTACAACAAGGTCATTACAAAGACAGGAAAGAAAGAAAAGACCAAAATGGATGTCACAAGAGATTCTGAAACTTACCGTCCAGCATAGAGATGCTAAAGTGAATTGAAGAAATAAGACAGATGAATGGAAAATTTCAAAGGGCAGCTTGAGATGACAAAGTCAAGGTGCAAAGATCTGGAGTTAGAAAACTAAGAGACACGCTCAGCATTTCTCAAACTGAGGGAACCGAAGAAACAATTGAAAAAATTGCAATGTTGAATGATTCTATGGGGAACATGTTGATACAGAAAGCACCAAAAGAAGATGGAAGGTATATGCAGAGTCACTGTACCAAAAAGAATGTTTGGTGTTCAACCATTTCAAGAGGTAGCATTTGATAAAAGAATCAATGGTACTGAAGGAAAAAGTCCAAGCTGCACTGAAGGCATTGGTGAAAAACAAGGCTCCAGGAATTGTTGGAATACAAATTGAAATCTTTCAACAAAAAATGCAATACTGGAGGCACTCACTGACCTGATTGGAAGAGATCCATATTTGTGTCCATTCCAAAGAGAGATGATGTTATCCCAATACAATACAGAAATCATAGGACAATAATATTAATATCACATGCAAGTAAAATTTTGCTGAAGATAATTTAAACATGGTGAAACAGTACATCAACAGGGAACTTCCAGAAACTCAAGTTGGATTCAGAAGAGAACGTGGAACTAGGGATATCATTGGTGACATCAAATGGATGTTAGCTAAAAGCAGAGAATCTCAGAAGGATGTTTACTTGTGTTTTATTGACTATGCAAAGGCTTTTGATTTTGTGGATCATCACAAGCTATGGACAACATTGTGAATAATGGGTATTCCACGTGTTGTGAACAACACACGGTTGTTCTCATGAGGAACCTGTACTTAGACCAAGAGACAGTAGTTTGAACAGAACAAACGGATACGGAATGGTTTAAAGTCAGGAAAGGTCTGTACCAGGGTTGTATTCTTTTACTATACATATACATATACTTTTACTATACATATACATATACTGAGCAAATAATCCAAAAAACTGGATTATATGAAAAAATTGTCATCAGGATTGGAGGCTTTGGTATGGATTGTACCTCAAGGTAAAGAAAACAAAAATCCTCACAACTGGACCAATAACTAGCATCAATGATAAATGGAGAAAAGATTGAAGTTGTCAAAGACTTTAATTTTGCTTGGATCGACAATCAACACTGATGTAAGCTTGTTGTTAAGTGCCATCAAATCGCTTTCAACTCATAGTGACCTTATGCGTAACAGAATGAAACAGTGTCCAGTCCTGAGCTTTCCTCACACTTATTAAGCTTGCGCTGTGCCAATCCATTTCATTGGGGGGGGCGGGGGCGGTCTTCCTCTTTTTCGCTGACCCTCCACTTTACCAAGCTTGATGGCCTTCTCCGGGGACTGGTCCTCCTGATAATATGTCTGAAATATGAGAGACGAAGTCTCGCCATCCTAGCTTCTAAGGAGCATTCTGGTTGTACCTCTTCCAACACAGATTTGTTTGTTCTTTTGGCAGTCCATGGTACTTTTAATATTCTTCTCTAACACCAAATGCATCAATCCTTCTATTGTTGTTGTTGTTATGTGTCTTGGAGACAGTTCTGACTCATAGCGACCCTGTACAGGGTTTCTGAGGCTGTATATCTTTATGGGAGCAGAGAGCATCATCTTTCTCCCATGGAATAGCTGGTAATTTCTAACTGCTGAACTTGAGGTTTGCAGCCCGATTCGTAACCACTACGCTACCAGAAATCCTTCTATAGTCTTCCTTATTCACTGTCCAACGTTCACATGCAAATGAGGCTACTGAAAATACCATGGTTTGGGTCATAGTCACCTTAGTCCTCAAACTGGCATCTTTGCTTTTGAACATTTTGAAGAGGTCTTGTGCAGTAGATTTCTCTAATGCAGTACATCACTCATAGAAGCAGCAGTCAAGAAACCAAGTGATGCACTGCATTAGGCAAATCTGCTGCACAAGACCTCTTTAAAGTGGTCAAGAGGCAAGATATCAGTTTGAGGCTCAAGTGTAACACCAGTTGTGAGGATGGTGTAGGACTGGGCAGTGTTTCGTTCTTCTGTGCACAGGGTCCGTGTGAATGGGAACTGACTCAGTGACATCTGAAGACAACCACCATCCCGCCCGCAGCACTCTCCACTCAGCTGCATTAGATAACCACTGCTGTGGCTTCACTGGGGAATTTAACAGGCTACAGTTCTGGGTCTGAGGTGCTCAGGCACAAGTTTTCCAGGCAGAACAGCTTCTCCTCACCTGTGCCTACAGGTGGACCTCTCTCTGACCCATGTCTTCATGGCCTGGTCTCTGCTCTACTCCAGCAATGTTAGTTACAAAGTTCCCTTAGGGCTCCTGATAAATGCCCAAAGGACTAAGCACTAACTCAGTGGTTCATTAAACCTGGCTCCCCAGTTAAGTGCCTGGAGGTACCCACCTCCACAAGTGAGCCTCCTACCCAAAGGCACTCAGTTTGACTTGCTTTTGTGGTCTTGGCAGACTGGCACTCCTCTGCTACTTCTCCAGTGCCACAGCTTCATGTCCCTGGGTCAAAGAGGTTCAATGCACAGGCTCCACTCCTGGATCTTCTCTGTTGATGGCAGGGAGACCCCCTCCTGCTTCTGACATAGCTGATTTTATACCCGTGTTAGAGTTTCCAGTTTTCATAATCACTCACAACTGAAGCATATAATCCAGTCAGTGTCTTCTACCACCATCTTTAACCAGACCCATCAGGGTTAAATAAAACTTGTTGGCTGGGTGTTACAAAGACCATGGCTAGGAAAGACGTATTAAATAATTCACTGCTCTGCAGGTAGCTTTGAGGTGTGCGCAGGCCAGTCTGTGAAGGTGTTTAAAGGCCCTTTTAATGCTACCTCAATGAGTTTCTTCTTCAATTCCATTCGATTTCTCACCGTTCACCCTGGGTCTACACTTCCACCTTCTCAGCCCCTTACTCTATCCAAGTTTGAGTGACCGTTAAGTACTATGGCATTTCATCTCTGGGGAATTTGAAAATAGCTGCACACTTGGGGCCTGTGGTAGATGGGAAATAGCTGTAAATTTTGCTTGACTTTCTGAATGTATCCACATTTGCAGTGAGCATGACTTAGGCTTTATAGCGCCTGACTGGACCACTTTGCGGGGATTGGGAGATTTCCTTGAGTGAACCAGGAGACTGAGTCTTTTTTTTTTTTTTTTGTAATAATGTTTTAGTGTGTTTATGGTGAAAGTTGCCACAGTAAATTGGGTTCTCATCTGACCATTCTGTAGTTCGTTCAGGGACAGAGACTGCCCCTTTATACTGTGTGCCTGTGCTAACGTAGCTACCCCTCTCTCGCTGCAGGTGTTCAAGAACCCCCACGAGGTGGTGACGGTGCTGCTGATTCAGACCCTGGGGTCGCTGGTGCCCTCGCTGCCCATCTGCCTGGACTCTGCTTTGGAGAGGGCAGGGCCCGAGATGGAGCTCACCAAACTGCTTGAGTTCTATGATACCACCACTCAGTTTGCCAAGGGCTTGGAGCTGGCGCTGCTCTCCCACCCACGTAAACATGCCTCCTCTCAGCTCTCTGGCTTGTCTTCACTTGCTCTCTTTGAGGCTTCGAGGGCCTGGGTTTGTTTGCCTTTTCAGGTGACTGATTTGATAGAAATGCAGTGGATCAGTGTTTTCTTCCTCAACAGATACAGAGGCCTTGTCCTTGTAAACATTACCATTCTGAAAATAGCTGTGTAATGTGTTTGCCTAGGACCAGTGCTGCCTCAGTGCTTTGCGTGCCCAGGGCACTGGTGGGCACTTCTGCAGGGGCTGACCGGTGAGGCAGGCAGACATTGCTGGTGACGCGTTGGCAGCAGACCTGTGAGGTTCGCGTTCACTTTCTTTCCAGTTGTCATAAAGGCTCAGACAATTCAACCTCAATTGTAAGAGCACAGGTAGATGAGGGGAGGTTTTCAGGGGCAGCAGCCAGGTTTTCAGCACAGGGATCTGTGCTAGGAGGAAAGAGGTCAAGAACGGGCTTTCCCCACATGCTGTGTGAGAGTGAAGCACTCGGGTTGTCATCGGGTGAACCATGCGTGGTGTGTTCTCTTTTCCCGGTTATTCCCCATTTGTGCTCAGAGCATCACACGTTTTTAAATAACCCCGGCCTCGTGACGCATGCTGCTATCAAACCAGGAAACCTCTTCAGGAAGGCCTTGTTCTGCCGTTTGGCTCCTGTGTGTCACTAACTTGGTGCACTTCATAGTTATTCTTTTTAATTACATTTGGGCATAATTACCTGGACATTCCAGGGAGTGTGTTTGTTGTCCGGGTTCCTGATGATTCATCCGGTGGTTTGGCACACTCACTTGCCAGGCCTTGTGGGAGAGGTGCAGTGGAGGGAGGAAGCTTCCAGGGGCCTTGATGTTGTCACAGTGGTTCAAGGGGGTTGAGGCCATGCATCCTTCTGGAGTGGAAGTGGAATGAAGGCGGGGCAGGGAACACGCTGCATTCCTCCGACTGCTCATGGTAAAGAAACCTATCCTCTCAAGAATCCAAGAACTGCTTTGTTAGCCAACCATGAAGGATATAGATATATAATTATTCACTCAAGTTTTCAAAAAGGTAATTATTTAAAAAAAAAAAAGTTTAAAATACTTTGGAAAATACACCCAAAAAGTAAAATTTATAAAGAGAGTTAAAATGACTCATAACTTTATCACTCAGCCGCTGTCAACATTTTATTCTGTTTCCTCGCAGCATGGTTGTCCCGTGGTATCTGCAGGTGTTGGTTCAAGGACTCTGCATAGATGATGAAATCTCAGATACTCAAGTCCCTTATAAAAAATGGCATAGTGTTTGCATATGAGCTATGTGCACCCTCCTGTGTAATTTAAAATCATCTCTAGATTACTTATAATAACTATTACAGTGCCAATGATGTATTCATAATGTCTGTGCTCCCTCACCAGCTTTGGAAGAAGGCTGGTAGCGTACTGGGTTACAGACTGGCCTGCTAACCAAAAGGTGTGCAGTTCAAATCTACCAGCTGTTCCTCAGGGGAGAGCTGCGGATTTCTACTCCCGTAAAGATTTACAGCCTTGGAAACCCGGTACCAGGGTCGCTTGGAGTTGGAAACGACTCAGTGGCACCCCAACCACCATCAACCTCAGTCTTTGAGGAATTGCTCTGACTACTTAATTGCTCTTTTGTTGTGTTAAATACCATTGAATGGGTTCTGATTTATAGAGACCTTGTCTAGGTTTCTCAAGATTGTAAATCTTTCTGGGAATGGAAAATCTCATCTCTCTCCTGCAGAACTGCTGGTGGCCTTGAACTTCAGACCTTGTGATTAGCAGTTCCGGTGCTTCTCCCACAGAGCCACTGGACCCCCCCCTAATCGCTGTGTGCCCTAAGTTGGTTGAACGAAAGGATGTGAAGGCCTGACTTTAATTCCAATAGAAACAGGGTTTTCTATCAGCTGGCTCATTCAGGTTCAGCCCCTTGTTGAGAATTTGCATTTCCACCCCAGATGTACCTAATTGGAGCTTACAGTTGAATGAGATCGCTAGGTGATTCCTTATAGATTATCAGATAGTTCCGCTTTTGTGTTTGTTTTCACCTTTTATTGTGAATTGGGTGAAGGTTTACAGAGCAAATCAGTTTCCCATTCAACAATTTGTACACATTTTGTTCCATGTCATTGATTGCAGTCCCCAGGAGGTAACAGCCTCATCCCACTTCCTCCCTGTGGTTCCCATTCTCATTCCTCCTTCTTTCCTGACTCTTACAGCCTTCTGAGTTTTGTCTTTGAGCAAATAAATGGTTGATTGCTATAAGGCAGGGATGGGGCACTATAAGGCCCTCCAAAGCAACCATGGTGCCAGCCATCATGATGTTACGTGCTGTTGAATTGGCTGCAACTCATAGCGACCCTGTATATGATTTCTGAGGACAGCTGGTGGGTTTGGACTGCCGACCTTGTGGTTCACAGCCATCACATTTGTTGTTATTAAGTGCCGTCAAGTCAGTTCCAACCAATGTCGACTCTGGGTTTCCAAAAGAGCTCTGGTAGCGTAGTGGTTATGGATCGGGCTGCTAATCTCAAGGTCAGCAGTTGGAAACTACCAGCTGAAAGATGAGGCTTTCTGTTCCCATAAAGATTGAAAGCCTCAGAAACCCTGTACAGGGTCGCTATGCGTCAGAACGTACTCCACGGCACATAACAACAACAACAACATAGGGTTTCCGAAGAGCAGCTGGTGGAGCTTGATTTGCTGCCCTTGTGGGGGTGAGTGAATTAAATGTTTGACCAAATACAGAAGACTCCTTTTTAAGTGGATAATTTTGTATGGCCCATGAATGATGTTAGAAATTTTGGCAGGAAAAGGTTCCCCACCCTGCTCTAAAGGAGTGCGTATCTCCTTAGTGGTGGTGTCCACTTTATAGACCTGTGTATTATTTGGCTGAAAATTGAACCATTAGAGTGAGGTCAGTTCCAGGTCTAAAGAGTGAGTAAGGGCTGTAGCCTCCGGGATCCACCAGTATTTATCAGACCAGTAAGCCTGGCCTTTTTTGGTGATTTTGAGTTTTGGTCCATATTTTTCTTCCAAACTGTGTAGAACCTTCTGCTATGATCCTTTTCAGAGTGGTTGGTAGTGGTAGCTAGGCACCATCTAGTTCTTTTGGCCTCAAGGTTTTGCAAGCTGAGGTTGAGGTGGCCCATCAGTCCTGGGACTAATTGTTCCTATGTGGCTTTGATTTCCCTCACTCTCCTCTGCTCTGGGGAGAGAACAGTAGTTGCATCTTTGATGCCCACTCGCAAACTCGTTTAGACCCCAGTTCGTACCAAAATAGGATGTAGAACATTGTTTTTGTGGAATATATTGCAGTATGGCGCTGGTTTGCAGTCTAGAGTCAGCACTAGACTGCAAACCACAAGGTCAGGAGTTCAAACCCACCAGTTGCTCCTTTACAGGGTCGTCCTGAGTCAGAACCAATTTGACAGCACTTAACAATAATTGTGCCAGTTGACTTTGATTCATTCCCTCAAGGAGTTTAGTTACGGCTAAGAAGTTTTCATAACTTAGCCCCCTGCATGCTCCGCTAAATTCATGGGTGTATTTGCAGCATATGTAAATACCTATGTAAAAATATCCTGTGTCAAACCTGTGTGTATTGTGGATATGTCTCCTCCTCCTTTCTAGACTTGTTCAGCTTTTGTGTCTACCTGTGGATTCACTCGTACATTATTGTTACTGCAGTACCGTGCATATAATAGTACAAGGGGACTTCAGAAAGTTCATGGGGAAATTCTATCTTTCAATTCCATTTTCCCACCACTTTTTGAAGCACCCTCACATTTACCTGCTGTCTTTAGCTCTTATGTTCCTCCCATTGTCTTCCTTTGCCTTGATTGCTTTTGCCCTTATTGTGTGTTGTCTTTGCTTCTACCAGGTTAATGTGTCCTTTCCTTAGGGATTCACTCTCCCTTCCCCTCCTCCCACTCTTGGTAACCACCATAGAAAGTTTCTTTTTGTGTGAAAAACTTCCTTTGAATTTTTATACTAGCAGTCTAATACCCTATTTGTCATTTGGTGATTGACTAATTTTACTCATTGTAATATCCTCCAGTTCATCCATGTTATGAGGTATTTTGTGGATTCATCTTTATTTTTGAATATTGTATAGTTTCCCATTGTGTGTATGTTCCGTAGTTAGTTTAGCCTTTGATCATTGACACTTAAGTTGTTTGCATCTTTTTGCTGTCGTGAACAGTGCTGCTAGGAAGCTGGGTGTGCACCTATCTCTTGGTATCATGGCTCTTATTTCTTTAGAATATTCACCAAGTAGAGAGATTGCTGGATCATGTGATATTTCTAGTTCCAACTTTTAAAATAAGGAAGTGCCATACTACCCCTTCCACAGTGACTACACCTCTTCTAACCCCATCCTCAGTGTATGAAGCTGCCATGTTCTCTACACTCTCGCCAGCATGTGTTGTTTTCTGTAGTTTTGAACTTTGTTACAAATACTGGGGTGAGACGACATCTCATTGTTGTTTTAATTTACATCCCTCTAATGGCTAATGTTTGCCAGTATTTCTTCATGTATCTGTTAGCCTGAAGGTCTTCTTTGGTGAAGTGTCTGTTTATGTCCTCTGCCCATTTTTAAATTGGATTAGTTGTCTTTTTGTTGTTGAGATGTTAAAATTGTCTATACATTTTAGAGATTAGTTCTTTGTCTGACATACCAAATATTTTCCCAGTCTGTGGGTTCTCGTTTTGCTCTTTGGGTAAATAAAATCTTTTGATGTGTACAAGTTTCTGATTTTTAGGAGGTCCCAGTTGTGGAGTCCTGGTGTGGTGCTGTGGGATAAAGCAAGGTTGGTTTGAACCACAAGGTCAGTGTTTCAGACTCACCAGCTGTGCCTTGGAAACCCTATACAGGGTCACTATGAGTCGGATCCGACTCGACGGCACTTAACAACTTAGCAAGGTGAGGCAGTTTATCTTCTGCTGTTTGTGTATTTTTACTTATGTTCGATAGTGTTCACAGGTGATTCTTATGTATATACATGAATGAATCACTTGGGAATTTTGTTAAAACATAAATTCTGACTCATTATATCTGGATGGCAAGGCACATTCTCAGCAGAGGGTTAAATTGAAATGAATTGATTGGAAGCCCTGAATGTAAATACTTATTTTTCACAAATACATATATATTTAAATGTTGGGCCTAAAAAGTTTTATATCCTTGTTTCTTACTCAGAATAATTTAGCAAGTGTTTTCTCATCACTGAATGTTTTTCTAAAACATGATTTTGAATGACCGCTTTATTTCTGTGACATACTGTAGTTTTTCAATCATTATTACAAATTAGACTATTGTGAACAGTCATACACATTTTTTACCTTTTTATTATGGATTGGGTGGAAGTTTACAGACTAATTAGTTAGTTTTACATTCAACAAATGATACACTTCATTTTATCTCAGTGATTCCAATCCCCTAATGTAACATCACTCATCCCACTTCCCATGTTTTCCGTTTCCATTCATCATCCTTTCCCAACCCTTCTGGATTTTGTTGTTGGGTAAATGCTGCCCTTTTGATCTCGGATGGTTGACCATCGTGTGGTGTGATACATTAGAAGTGTTGTTGTCCCTCCTATGGACCGACCTATTGGTTGGCTGAAGGGTGACCCAGGGCCGTAGTCTTGGGCATCCACCAGTCTTCATATGACTAATAAATCTGGTCATAGCTTTATGATTTCAGTTTTGTTCCACATTTTCTCCCACTCTATCTGGGACCAGAAGTGTGATCCTTTTCAGAGAAGTTGGTAACGGTAGCCAGACACAACCTAGTTCTTCTGGTCTCAGGGTCTTGGGTTGGACTTAATTGTTTCCAGTCATTTTCCGTTTTCATCACTCTTCTTTCATCTGGACTGGAAGAGACCAATAATTGCATCTTGGATGGCTGCTCATGAAATGTTAAGATTCTAGTCGGTGCTCACCAAAGTAGGATGTAGAATGTTGTCTTTGTGGACAGTTGACCAGGGTATCTCTGGAGACTGTACTTACACTTTATTTTTGAGTTCAACTGATTATTCCTTAGAATATAAAAATTAGAAATACTAAGACATGAAAATTATAGCGATTTCTACCATATCTCGCCCTTTAGAACGTTTCTGCCTGGTTTGGGGTTCATCTGTAACATGTACTGTTGTAACTCGTGGCATTTTCACTAGCAGCAAGTCCAGTCTTTTCTCTGCCATATTTTTTTTAGATTCTTAAGTCAATTCATGATATAGCTTTTAGTTTATTTCTTTGATTACTAGCATGTTTTACATTTATACTATAAAAGTAGTATTCCTAGAATGCTTATTTTCTTGCCTGTTTTTCTGTTTGACAATTTATTTCGGATTCATTTATCAGTAATTTATTTAAAAATACATATATTGTATAAGGAATCCTAGTATGGTGCTGTTGGATAAGTGCTGGACTGCTAACTACAAGATTGGCAGTTCAAGCCCACCCACTGCTATTTGTAAACTCTCTGCAGGGTCGCTAGGGGTGATAGCCGTATTCAATGGCACTTAACAACACAGTATTATATTAAAGCATCCAAAGTACCTGTTAGAAAAATTTATGATCTAAAAGTAGATAACACAAAATGAAAGTGCTCCATCATCTAAAACTAATCCATCGTCAAATTTCCCCACTTGTTTCACAAATGTAAGAACTGTATTTTTCACCTCCCCTACCGTCAAGATCCTGTCAGTATACATACATTGCATGTGGGTGCCATGGCTCTTTAATTTCTTTTCATTTGAAAAGTTATCTCATCTTCCTTTTGTCGTTCATGACATTGGCATTTCGGAGATTACAGGGTAGCTTTGTTACGGAATGTCCCACAATTTCAAATTGTCTGCTGATTTCCTCGTGATTAGATTGGATTGCACATTTTGGTAAGAATACTACATTGATGATGATGTGTACTTCCTGTTGTGTCACATGAGGAGATGCATAATCTCCAATTATTAGTGATGGGTTATGTTAGTCACTTGGTTACTATCTCTGCCAGATCCTTCCATTGTAAAGTTGGCTTTGTAACTAGTTAGGTGCCTTGCAGGAGGATACTTTTAGCCTATAACCCAAATGCAGATCCAAACCTATTGCTGTCAAGATGACTCCAACTCATTATACCCCTGCAGGACAGAGCAGAGCTGCCCCACAGGGTGTCCAAGGCTATAAATCTTTACAGAAGCAGACTGCCACATCTTTCTCTTGCAGAGAAAGGTGGGCTCAAACCTCCCATCTTTCAGTTACCAATTGAACACTTAACCGCTACCTCACGCACATACGTTGTTTGGTGTCGTCAGGTCGGTTCCGACTCATAGTGACCTTATGCACAACAGAACAAAACACTGCCTTGTTCTGTGCCATCCTCACAACCATTGTTACATTTGAGTCCATTGCTGCTACCACTGTATCAACGCATTTCATTGAGGGTCTTCTTTTTTCTCACTGACCTTCTACTTTATAAACTCCTTCTCCAGGGACTGGTCCCTCATGATAATATGTCCGAAGTATCAGAGGCGAAGTTTTGAAGGTCCTTCCTTCCAAGGAGCATTCTGGCTGTACCTCTTCCAACACAGACTTGTTTGTTTTTCTGGAAGTCCATGGTACTTGCAATATTCTTCTCCAACACCATAACTCAAATGTGTCAATTCTTCTATACTTTTCCTTATTCACTGTCCAACTTTCACATGCATATGAGACAATTGAAAATACAGTTGCTTGGGTCAGGTGCACCTTAGTCCTCAAACTGACATCTTTGGTCTTGAAAACTTTAAAGAGGTCTTGTGCACCAGATTTGCCTAGTCCAATATGTCGTTTGATTTTTTGACCGCTGCTTTCATGAGACTTGATTGTGGATCCAAGCAAATTGAAGTCTTTAACAACTTCAGTCTTTTCTCCATTTGTCATGGTATTATTTATTGGTCCAGCGGTGAGGAATTTTGTTTTCTTTACAATGGGGTGCAATCAATACTGAAGGCTATGATCTTTTGTCTTCATCAGTAAGTATTTTAAGCCCTCTTTGCTTTTAGCAAGGAAGGTTGTATTACCTGCACATCTCAAGTTGTTAATCAGTCTTCCTCTAATCCTGATGCCATGGTCTTCTTCATATAGTCCAGCTTCTTGGACTATTTGCTTAGAATACAGATAGAATAGGTGTGGTGAAAGAATACAGCTGTTGGCACACACCTTTCATGATTCTAAATCATTCAGTATCCCTTTGTTCTTTTCGAACAATTACCTCTTGATCTATGTAGAGGTTCCTCATAAGCACAATCTAGTTTTCTAGAATACCCATTCTTCACAATGTTACCCATAGTATGTCATGATCCACTCAGTCAAAAACCTTTGCATAGTCCATAAAGCACAGGTAAACATCTTTCTGAAATCCTCTGCTTTCAGGCAAGACCCATCTGATGTTAGCAATGATATCTGTAGTTCCATGTCCTCCTCTAAATCCAGTTTGAGTTTCTGGCTCTTTCCTGTCGAAGTACTGTTGCAGCCATTTTTTTGTTTCTTCAACAAAATTTTACTTGCATGTGATATTTATGACATTGTTTGGTGAGTTTCACGTTCCATTGGGTCACTCTTTTTTGGAATGGGCACAAATATGGATTGCCTCCAATTGGTTGGCCAGGTAGCTCTCTTCCAAATTTCTTGGCATAGATGAGTGAGCACCTCCAGCGCTGCATTCACTTATTGATAGATTTCGATTTATATTCCTTCTATTTCTGGAGGCTTCTTTTTCGCCAATACCTTCAGTGCAGCTTGGACTTCTTCTCTTCCTTCAATACCATTGGTTCTTGATCATATATATGCTACCTCTTGAAATGGTTGAAAATCGACCGTTTCCTTTTGATAGTGACTCTATTATATCTTCCAAGTTTTGATACTTTCTATATCAGACAGTATTTTGCCCATAGAATCCTTCAGTATTTCAAGGGAAGGCTTGAAAATTTTCTTCCGTTCTTTTAACTTGAGAAATGATGAGCATGGTCTTCTCTTTTGGTTTTCTAATTCCAGGTCTTTGCACATTTCATTTTAAAACTTCACTGTCTTCCTGAGCTGCCCTTTGAAATTTTCCGTGCAACTCTTTTGCTTTCTCATGTCTTCATTCACTTTAGCATCTCTATGCTTGAGAGCAAGTTTCAGAGTCTTTTCTGACATCCATTTTGGTCTCTTCTTTCTTTTCTGTCATTTTAATGAATATGAAACTTTATACTCATTGATTTTAGCATCCATTGATAATCCTTGCTTGAATACATTTTTACATTGTTTACTATAAAGTGATGATTTTCTAATTCTCTCATTTCTTCTGTGTTTGTTGACTGACATTCTTTTGTGAAGAAGATATATAAATATCATGGAGCCCTGGTGTGGTGCCATAGGATAAGCACCCGACCTCAAGGTTGGTTTAAACCTCAAGGTCAGTGGTTCAAACTCACCAGCTGCTCTTCAGAAACCTTATACAGGGTCACTATGAGTTGGAACTAACTCAACGGCACTTAACAACAACAACAACATATATAATATCATTGTGGACACATGGATTTGTGTGTCTTGCAATATGTTACAGTCCATTATTGTCATTTGTTTTGATGCTCAGATTAGTTCAGATTTGTTCAGTGAGCACCCTGAATCTGGTTGGCTCTTATATTTCTTTGACATGTTGTAAATCTGTCTTTGAGTGTTTCTTTACTTATTGATGCAAAAATTTCCAGGAGCACCTTATAGTTTCATTTTCCCAGGGAGCTGACAATAAGTCATTTTTTGAAAGAATTCTACTTTTTCTAGTGGGACATAGTAGTTAGAAACCAACAAACCAACATCTAGTCTTTGGAGGTGCTCATTGATACTGGGATGTCATTATAGTTAAGCCTTTTTGGTGGACAGAGCTAGGAAATAATTGTTTAAAAAATTAACAGTTTATACTGTGTTGTTCCCCCCCTCCCCCCAAAAAAAAATTCTACCACCACCAAATTTTTACATCTTGCCATTCTCAGTAAAGTAAGGATCTCTGGTAGCGTAGTGGTTACAAATTGGGCTGCTAACCTCAAGGTCGGCAGTTCAAAACTACCAGCTGTTCCACGGGAGAAAGATGAGGCTTGCTGCGCCCATAAAGATTTTCAGCCTCAGAAACCCTGTGCGGGGGGTCACTATGAGTCGGAACCAACTCCCCGGTACTTAACAACAACAACATTCTCAGTTACATTTCCCTTCTACAGTGAGAATCCTGGTTCTCAGTGTGTTTCTGTTACATATACGTATATAATTTTTGTCATGACTGCATTGTGGAGATGTCAAAATGTATTTAACTAATGTAGTCATTGAATTAAAAATGGGCAAATTCTGGAATGTTGCATGCTGAAGATACAATGCTGAGTAAAACCAGACACAGTCCTTGCTCTCATATGGTATATCCTAGTGGAAGATAATAAAATAATCACACTACCAAGTGTGTGATTAGAAAGATACAAGCGTACTTCCAAAAGTTCATGGAAACATGGAATGAAAAGAGAATGAAGTTTTCCCATGAACTTTTTGAAGCCCCCTCATAACTTTGAAGAAAAGCAAAAAGTAGAGCATACAAACAAAGAGAGATGGTGGAGACATGTAGGTTTCAGCCTGGTGGAAACTGAAGGAGGAGCAGTTGTTTTGATTAGTCGTCACTGAGTCTGCTCTGACACCTGGCAGCCCCGCTCAACAGAACAAAATCTTGTCCAGTCCTGCGCCATCTTCACAGTGGTTGGACGTTCTAGTCCATTGTTGTGACCGGCTGCGTATTTGGAATGGCTTCCCAGGACATCTTCCAGCACTATACCAGACAGTGTTCTGTTGTGACCCATGGGAATTTCTCTTTCTCCCATAGGGTTTTTATTGGCTAAGTTTTGGAAATAAATTGCTAGCCTTTTCTTACTACTATTTATTAGTCTGGAAGCACCTCTGAAATTTGTCCACCATGGGTAACCCTGCTCGTTTTAAAGATACGAGTGCCTTGACTTCCAGCATTGTAGCAACATTCAAGTCACTATAGTACAACAGATGGGTGCTGGAAAAGACGTGTAAAAGGGGGAGAATCTGATTAAGAGGAATTGGGAAGAACAAGGCTCTTCTAGACAGAAAGATTATTATAGACGGCCAAGACAACATGAGCTTTTGAGGAACTGAGAGGTTGTTAGAGGCTAGGGGAAGAGTGAAGAAGGATGAGGCTGTAGCAGACATTTATTGCAAACTTACCACGCGCTAGCTGTTGTTGCTAATGCCGTTGAGTCAATTCCAACTCATAGTGACCCTGTGTAGGGTTTCCAAGGAGTGGCTGGTGGGTTTGATCTGCTGACCTTGAGGTTAGCAGTCCAGTGTTTATCCTACATTGCTACACCAGAACCACCAGAACTACCACACGCTAGACATGTATTAATTTACCCAATCTTCACAAAATTCTAATAAAACCGATGACATTATTTTCACTATTTTATAGTTGAAGAAACAGTCATAGAAAGGTTAAATCATTCACATACCGTCGTTAGCTAGAAAGTAGTAGAGCTTTGATTGAAGAGCTTTCCTTTTTAACTCTCACCCTGTCTTGCCTTCTGAGGTCAGACCACGTAGGGCCCTGTAGACTATGGAAAGGGTTTGGGCTAGAGTTTAATACCAGTGGCAAATATTGCAAAGTTACAAGCCAGACAGTCGTGTGGTCCGATTTCTGTTTGGGAAATATTTTTCTTGCTTCACTGTGGAGGATGGATTGGAGGCAATGAGAGGGTGTGAGATCAGCAAGTGGGTTATTAGGTTTACCAATCCCCTGTTGGGAGATAAAAGACTGGCTCTCAGCTTTTTGATCCTGAGCAGTGATTGTATGAACTTCCTTGTATACACACTGTATCTCTGCATATTGATTAATTTCTTTGGGATCATTCTTAGAAGTTAAATTGCTGTGTCATAGAGTCCTAAGGAGACTGGAGTTGGAAAATGTTCTTCCTGCAGAGTCTTTTCCCTATGGCAGTTCTTGAACTTGATCCTATTGAGAGTAACCACAAAAGGTGTTTCTTTTTTTTAACCTATACTTTATTGTGTTTTCAGTGAAGGTTTTCATATCAATTTAGATTCCCATTCAGTAGTTTCTGTATAAACTGTTTAGTAACATTTAGTAACACTGTGTGAGCATTTTCATTATTTCCATTTCAGTTGTTCCATATCCATTAATCTAGTTTCCCTATCCCCTTACCGTTTCATCTTTGTGGTACCATAATTGCTGATGCTTGATCTCATATAGATGACCTTTTTTGGAGGTGCACAGAACATACCAGCTGTTAATTGTTTTCTAAGCCGATTGTTATTTCACTATAGTGACCTCATGGGCTAATGTCAGGTTCAGGGTTTGAAGAGGATCTCAGGGCAGTAGTCTCAGAGGATCCTCCAGTTTCAACCAGCTCAGTAGGTCTGTTTTATGGTAGGTTGGTTGGTTTTTATAAAAATTTGAGGTTCTATATCACGGTTTTCTCCCTTTTTATAAGGGTTCATCTACTGGTGCCCTGATTAAAATGGTCAGTGGTGGTAGTTGAGCACGATCGAGTTCTGGTCTCAGGGTAGGTGAATCTGGTTTGTGAAGACGATGTGTCCTGTTGATTCTTTGAGCCTCTGGTTTTCTTCTTTCTCTTTTGCTTGGGACATGGAGAGCCCAACAGCTGTATCGTAGTCACTCACAACTCAACAAACTAGGATGTAGAACATCACTTTATAAACTAAATTATGCAGCGAGATCAAGACGTCCCTCAAGACTATGGCCCTAGTCTCCTTTTTTGTTGTTTTTGTTTTCTCCATCAGCTGGCTTTTAATAAACATAGCTCAGGTATACCTTTGCAACTTTTCTGTTATTATGTTTTAAGGTATGGCTGTTACACACAGCATTGAGCTGATTTTTATTTTTTTAATGTTTCATTGTGAATTATGTGATAGTTTACATGGGAGAACATTAGTTTTACATTCATCCTATCGTATATCATTTCATTGCCATGGTTACAATCCCCTCCATGCA
>NW_006408696.1:3201321-3217524 GCF_000296735.1 Chrysochloris asiatica | reverse complement strand
AGTTTACATGGGAGAACATTAGTTTTACATTCATCCTATCGTATATCATTTCATTGCCATGGTTACAATCCCCTCCATGCATCATCAACCAACCAAGCCTGCCCCGCCCACCCCCCAATTCTTCAGCACACAGCCTCTCTTCCTCTCTGGATCCAAAGTCCCCAGCTGCTCCATCTTAGGCATCACTGCTTCCCTGGGTAGGGTCCTGCTCTCTGCTCTTCTCCCTTGATGGTCCCAAGGACCTCCACTCCTAGACTGCAAAGTTAATCACTCCCCTCCTTGCTACAAAATGTCTGCCTTTACATTTCCAACCCTCACAATCAGTCCTGATAAGAATTATTCACTATTGTATCACAAGAGATTTATCCGCATTCCCTTTCATCAGTCCCACCCAGACAGATTGGATACTACTCAGTGGAGAGAATTCTACCTTCCTCCACACCCTCTGGATCTAGGTTCCCTCTTTTTTTTTTTTTTTTTTTTTTAATAGGTTCCCTCTTGAAAGTCACTTCTTGCCTTTCTTGGCCCTAGTCTCTTGAAGAGATTCTTTTATTTTGAATATTTTTTTGTATTTTAGGTGAAAGTTTACACAGCAAATTAGGCACCCTATGGGATTGACAAGAGCAATTTGAAAGATTAGGTCAGAAACTTAGGCAGTGATTGAAGTTAATGGAGAAGAGGGAGGAAGGAACAAGTCAGAAAAACAGGGTGAGAACGATTGCACAACTCACAATTGTAATCTGTGTCAGTAAATTGTACACACAGAAGCTGTTGAACCGGTGTACGCATCGTTGTGGATGTCACAACAACAAAATAAAACTGAAAGAAGAAAAATTGATCCCCATTTAATAATTTGTACACAGATTGTTCATGACATTGGTTACAATTCTGCAGTGTGTGAACATTTTCCCCAGTTCCATGCTGCCAGCCCTGTTTCCATTCTTCCAGTTCTGCCTCTCCTACCTTCTCCCCTTTTCTTCTGGGTAAATGTTGACCTGAAAGGAGCATGTGTCCATGGAGTTCTTGTGTATTTTAGAGGCCAGTCAATTCTGATCAGCTGAAAGTTGATCTCTGGGAGTGACTTCATTTTCATGTTAAAGGGGCATCTTAAGAGTGATAGTCTTGGATGTTCCTCTAGTCTCTCTCAGTCCAGTACGTCTGGTCTTTTGATGAATTTGAGTTTTGGCCTGCATTTTCCCCAACTCTGACCAGGACCACCTGTTGTGTCTCTGGTGAGAACAGTTGATGGTGGCTGGGTCCTGTGGATTTTGGCTGGTCTCAGGCTAGAGGAGACTCTGGTTTGCATGGGCCATTGCTCTAATTTCTCCCTCAAGTCTCTGGTCTCCTTCACTACCCTCTGGTATACGTGGGGAGAGACCAATACATGTACTCCTTGCTTATTGATGTAGTGGTGGTCGGGGTGATTGTGTGCCGCGGAGTCGGTTCCAACACATAGGGCTTCCGAAGCTGTAAATCTTTACAGGACCAGAAAGCCTCATCTTTCTCCTGAAGAGAGACTGTAGATTCGAACTCTTGACCTTGCAGTTAGCAGCCTAGCTCATAACCCACTACGCTACAGTTAGGTTCAAAGATCAGGTTGTTAATAAACATCAACATCATGCATGAATGAGGGATAATCACCGATCACAAAATGAAGGAGGACTACGTAATTACATAACTATCCACTTATAGGAGCCCTGGTCTGGTGCTGCAGGATAATGCACTTGACCAAAGACCAGTTTGAGCCACAAAGTCAGCAGTTCAAACTCACCAGCCACTCCTCAGAGACCCTATACGGGGTCACTATGAATGAGAACCAACTTGACGGCTCTTAACAACAACAACACTCCAGTTATATCATCACATCACTTATAAAGCACTGAGAATTGTTGATCAGCTTGCATTCCTCACACCTCAGCAACTTCTAGAAAGACGTACTTCGTTAGTGTGCAAAATAGTAGATAATAGATATTTGACTGGTGTCATAAACGTGAAATGTCAACAAGATAGTCAGTGAGGAGTGTAGTTGTGACCTTAGTTGGTTGCTTACAAACTTTTAAGACCCTACACACTACTACTCACCAAACTAGGATGATAGACTAGAAGTTTCTGAGCTGTTTGATGTCATTAGACCACGATGTCCCTTGAGACTTTGGTCCTCGTCTTTTGAAGAGCTTCTTAAGTGTGGTTGATTGTAGGATTGATTAAAGGGGGTCATGTCTTTAGTAGTGCTTCAGTGGTCACTTCTGACTCAGAGCGACCCTGTGCAGGGTTTGCGAGGCTGTAAATCTTTACCAGAGTAGAAAGCCTCATCTTTCTCCTGTGGAGTGACTGGTAGATTCAAACTGCTGAGCTTGCGGTCAACAGCCCAGCCCAACACGTAACCACTGTGCAACCAGTGCTTTCGGCAAATGAAGACGACAAAGTGCAAATTCACCAAAGGGTTTACTGAAGTGACTGTTGAAGAAGCATCCATGAAAGACAGAAGCAGATTGTCTGAGCTCTCTAGTGCTGTGGTTGCCTATCACAAACTGAAATTGATTTTCTTACAGTTTACGAGGCTGGCAGTCAGGTTGCTGGCTCCAGGGAAAGGCTTTATTTTTATCCTATTGGCTCTGGAGGCAGGTAATTGTCTCTGCACTCCTGCTCCCGGTGGCTTGGCATTTCTCTACCCCTTCTCTGCTCCGCTCTGCTCACTTGTTTAATCTCTCAACAGAGATCGACTCCAGATACCTCCTACGCTGATCCTGCCTCATGAACCTAACGTAGACAACCCATTCCCAAAGTCTGTCATAGCCACAGGCATGATGGTGGTATGCCGTGGAGTTGGTTCCGACTCATAGCAACCCTGTATTGTGTTTCTGAGGCTGTAAATCTTTACGAGAGCAGAAAGCCTCGTCTTTCTTCCGCGGAACGGCTAGTAGTTTCGAACTGCTGAGCTTAAGATTTGCAGCCCGACTCGTAACCAACTATTAGGCATAGAGTTTAGGATTTATAACACCTATTTTGGAAAGACATAATTCAGTCCTAACACAGATTAACTAAATGTAGTCACCCCAGAATATATTTCACTAGACTACCTGTCCTCTTTTGTTTTCTAGCACTTAGTTTGGTGTTTGTTCATTATTGTTTTTCATTTCCGGTTTCCTAAAGATCAGCACAACCTGGTGAAAGTGACGGAACTGGTGGATGCTGTGTATGGTCCGTACAAACCTTACCAGCTCAAGTATGGTGACATGGAAGAGCGCTACCTCCTCATCCAGATCAGTGCAGTGCCCTTGGTAATGCCATCATCCTACCAGTGCCTGCTTACATACCTTCTCTGTTTACCAGGCTGGAGGCCAAGGCTGACAAAGGCTTGGGGTGGGATCAGCTATGAAAAAATGGAATTGGGTATGCAAAAAGTAGACTTTATGCCTTCATGGGCTCTTGCAATCCAAATGTAAAATGAAACCACACAGATGCTATCAATTTTCTGTGTAAATCCTCCAGTAAAGCCTGGTAGAAAGAGAGGATTCAATCTTTTGATTAAGTAAGTTGATTATCTCCCCTGATTGAGCTGATTTCATAGTAGAGCAGGCTGTCCTTTAAGGAAGCTCTGCACATGGGCTCAGAGGCTCAGCATTCACGGGCAGTGCTGGCAGGGTAGGTTCACAGGGAGAAAGGAACACAGGGCACCAGGGGACATCGAGGTCATTTCCGTTTCAAACATGCTTTTGTTTTCCGGTTCTCTAACATGAGCTGAAGCGGCCTTTAAGTGTTGCTTTGACAGGGTTACCACTGGTTGGTTACCTCTTTCCATTTTTTAGGGATGTACCTAGAAAGTCTGTACTGCCTCAGTTGTAGTCTGGCCTCTGAAGGAAACATTTTCCTTGCGCTACATTCTCTGCGAGTGTCTGATAGGGAGAACTGGAATCCTTTCAAGAGCAAAAAGGGAGAGATGTCATCTTACTATAACCACAGAAAAAGAGGAAAGGAATGAAGACTGTAATGGGAATTAGACATTTGACCGTGCTCTCTGCTAGAGTTAAGCTCAGATCTTACAGGCCATTCAGGCTGCCCTCCTCTGAGTCAGGCTGAGAACTGTCACACTTTGGGACTGTAGGTCAGTGTGTCTGATATCGTCAGTAAGCGAGTTTGCATCATAGGAGTTCAGCGGTCTTGTCCTGGCTTGATGTTTCTATTCAGAAGTTCGCTCGTCTGATGTGACTTTTGTTTGTCTGTGTTTGCTGACCAGGAACACGGGGAAGTGATCGACTGCGTCCAAGAGTTGAGCCATTCTGTGAGCAAGCTCTTTGGTCTGGCATCCTCAGCCATTGACAGATGCGTCAGCTTCACCAATGGTTTGGGGACTTGTGGCCTGCTGACAGCCCTGAAGTCTCTCTTTGCCAAGTAAGGCTGCGGGGAATGGGACAGGGCCAGGCTCATTGGAGGTGTATGGCAGTATCTGTCCAATTAGCAATGTATGGATCTGTGTGCCGTCTGAACCCTAGAGAAATGCTGGCACCTGAACCAACATGGCCTTCTCAGGGGTCTCAGGGGTGTTCATTCCAGCACTTTTTGTAATGAGACGGTCTCTAAATAAGTGGACCGTAAGGTCTGTAGTTCAAACCCACCTCAGAAACCCTATACAGGATCGCTGTGAGTCCGAAACACCTCGATGGCACTTAACAACAACAAATAAGATGTGGTGTATTCTTATGAAGGAACCGTATGCACTAGTAGTATTGATACTGATTTTGTTTTTGTTGTTAAGTGCCGTTGAGCTGGTTCTGACTCAAACCCTGTGTAGAGTTTCCAAGGCTGCAAATCTTTGGGGAAGTAAAAAGTGGGCTCGCAACATGGAGCAACTAGTGGGCTCGAACCGCTGACTTTCTGCAGTCCAGTGCTTATCGTACAGAGCCACCACCACCCCCATTAGTATTGAGTAGATATACCCATATCAATAGGAATAAACCTCAAAAACATGCTGTTGAGTGAAAACAACAAGTTATAGAATAACTTTAAAGAAGGAGCCTGGTGGTATAGCAGCTAAGCGCTCAGGAACCAAAATGGCAGCAGTTCAACCCCACAGCCACCCCACAGGAGACAAATGTGTGGCCGTTTGGTTCTATCAAGATTGACAACCTTGGAAACATACGGGGCCAATTGGACTCTGAGTTGGATTTGAGTTGATGGCAGTGGGTTTCATGTTTTTTTGAACCGATTGTATAAAAAGGACGTACAGAAAACTAGCTTATAGTTTCAGTGTCAGAATTCAGCAAATCTTCTCTGCAAAGGGCCGGAGAGTCAATATTTTAGGCTTTGTGGGTCACATGCGTTGATATGGTAAAATCGGCATACCTAATATATAAGCAAATGGCTGTGGCTGGGTGACAGTGAAACTATTTATAAAAACATGCGTGGTGGCCCCTGCTCTACGTTTCTCTTTATTTTTATTTATTTATTTTTTTCTCTTTATTTTTAATGCATTATATATTCCGATAGAACATGGTTGTTGTAGGTGCTCATTGACTTGGTTCCTACTCAGAGTGAGCCTGCATAGGGCTTCCGAGCTGTAAAGCTGTACGGGAGCAGAAGGCTGGCTGGGGGATTCAAACTGCTGACCTTGTGGTTAGCAGCATGCAGGATCACTATGAGTCAGAACTGACTCCACTGTACTTAACAACAACAACAGATGCCCAGTCATTGGCAATTTGAAAGCAGAGGTGAATAGTTATGACATAGACCGTGTAACTCATAAGCTAAAACACAAGGGTAAATCCGAAAACAATGCTACAAAATCATAGAAACCTTTATCAACACAAACGCCCAAATGGAAAGCTGTTATTTCTCAACATGGCCTCCATCTGGATCTCTACTGTTCTGAAGGTGCTATTTCTCTTGCTAACCATTCCCTGAAGAGTTCTACCCTCTTTGATAGACACCACATCAAACCAGCAGTTTGGGCATCCTTGAGGGATACAAGTCATATTTGTTTTCAATGCTGTTTGAGTTTGAGGAGCAAAAAGAAGTCTGAAAGGGCAAGGTCAAGGATGAAGTGTGGATGGGGTCAAGGTTTTTCAATGAATTCTTACAGAACAGCCCTTGCTACCCAGAGTGAGCAGACACATTGTTGTGATGGAAAATAATTCCTCAGTACAGCTTTCCTTTACACTTTGTCATAATCAGCCCCATGATTGTCCTGTGTCCTTTGAAAGAATCTATCAAGATCACCCAACTAGAGCCAGTCACCATAATCTGAATTGACCTCTCTGCCTTGAATTTAACTGGCCCAGAAGATCCCCTCAGAAGCCGCTATTCTAGTTGGCCCTGTTTATTTGAAGGTACCCTAAAGAGACAGCTGTTCCTTGGAAATCCTGTACAGGGCCGCTGTGGGTTGGAATCGACTTAGCGGCACTTAACAACAACAACAAAAACAGAGACTAAGACAAGGTGTTTTATTGGAGAGAATGTGTCTGCAGTCATTCACTGATTCTAGAGACAGACACACATTTTGTTTGGAATAAACCCAGGAATGTAAGAACTGGAATCCAACTGGTAAAACTGTTTGACTCATTCTCTTATTTACTCTCTGGCCCTTTACTGAAAAAGTGTGCCGACCTCTGATGTTGAAAGTTAGATCATAAATTCAAAGCAGTGCTTATCTTCAAGGAGATGGAGAAGTATTGGATTTGGGGAGTTTGAACTGCCAGCCTGTGCTCAACCTGACCTTTCAGTCCAGTGCTTATCCTACAGTGCCAGACCAGAACTCCAAAAGTAGTTTTGTAGTTATTAAGTGCTGTCGAGTCGGTTCTGACTCATGTTGTTGTTGTTAGGTGCCATCAAGTCAGTACTGACTCATAGCGACCCTATGCACAACAGAACGAAACACTGCCCGGTCCTGGAGTAACCTCACTATTGTTGCCACGCTTGAGCCCATTCATGCTGCCACTTTGCCAATCCATCTCGCTGGGGGTCTTCCTCTTTTTCTCTGACCCTCCACCTTACCAAACATGATATCCTTCTCTAGTAACTGGTCCCTCCTGACAATATGTCCGAAGTATGAGAGATGAAGTCTGGCCATCCTGGCCTCCAAGGAGCACTCTGGCTGCACTTCTTCCAACACAGATCTTTGTTCTTTTGGCAGCCCATGGCACTTTCAATATTCTCCTCCAACACCATAATTCAAATGCATCAATTTTTCTACGGTCTTCCTTATTCACTGTCCAGCTTTCACATGCATATGAGGTTATTGAAAATACCATGGCTTGGGTCAGGCACACCTTAGTCCTCAAGCTGACGTCTTTACTCTTCAACACTTTAAAAAGGTCTTGTGCAGCAGATTTGCTTAATGCAATACGTCGTTTGATTTCTTAACTGCTGTTTCCATGAGTGTTGATAGTTGATCCAAAAAGAATGAAGTTCTTGACAACTTCAATCTTTTCTCCATGGATAAGAATGTTGTTTATTAGTCCAGTGGTAAGGATTTTTGTTTTCCTTACATTGAGATGCAATCCATACCAAAGACTATGGTCTTGGATCTTCATCAGTATTTTAAGTCCTCTTCACTTTCAGGTTGTATCATCTGCATATCGCAGGTTGTTAATGAGTCTTCCTCCAATCCTGATGCCACATTTTTTCTTCATATAACCCAGATTCTTGGAATATTTGCTCAGTATACAGGTTGAATGAGTATGGTAAAATTATATAACCCTGTCGCACACTTTTCCTAATATTAAACCATTCAGTGTCCCCGTGTTCTGTCCGAACAACTGCCTCTTGGTCTATGTACATGAGCACAATTAAGGGTTCCAGAATACTCAGACTTCACAATGTTGTCCATAGCTTGTTATGATCCACACAATTGAAGGTCTTTGTGTAGTCAGTAAAGCACAGGTGAAACTTCTTTCTGGCATTCTCAGGGTTTCTGAAGAACAGCTGGTGAGTTTGAACCGCCAGTCTTGTGGTTCAAACCGACCTTGAGGTTGAGTGCTTATCCTGGGGCATCACACCAGGACTCCAAAAGTAGGTTTTGTTGTTGCTGTTTTTAAGTGATGTTGAGTCCGTTTCAACCCATAGCAACCCTGTATAAGGTTTCTGAAGTGCGACTGGTGTGCTTGAACCACTGCCTTGCGGTTCAAATTGACTTTGCAGTCCAGCGCATTAACCCAGGACTAGGGAGGAAATCAAGCAAGTAAGCTAGCATCTGTGAGAGCAGATTCCCTGGCCGGTGTAATTGAGGTGTAAAAGCCTTCATAAGACTGCATGCTGCACTCTCCAGTGAATGGAGAGGTATCCATTCTGACGCTCTCAAAGATACCTTCCCTTCATAGCCTGTTCTAAAAGGAAGTTGTCCTGAGTCTTGAGAAACTTCTTTTACTGAACTAACTACTCATTTGCTGTGTTAAGTTTAGGGTGCTTTGTCATTCCAGAAACACTAAGAGCCCTGTGATCCCTGAGGGTCCCTAAGACCTGTCACCTCAATGCTCTCTATCACTTACTCACAGAAGTCTGTGGTGACAGCACTTCCCAAGAAGAGGTGTGGCCAGCAAGAACTGGATGACTCACAGACGGCTGTGTATCCACATGAGCCCAGACGTGTTCCCATAGAAAGAAACATCAGCAACAAAGCTAACCAAATCCAAATATCTCCACCAGCCAGACTTCTGTAGGTAGAAATCATTTTTATTTTGTAGATCTAGATATTTTGTTATAAAGTTATAAAAATTTGTAAAAATACAAAAAGATATAAAAAAGGAACCATCTCCCACCCCGCTTGTGCACTTACACCCATTCCTCAGAAGTAATCAGTTTTGAGCACTTCTGGTTTAGTCTTCTAATCCTTCACTCCAAACTCTGAACAAGATTTTAAAATCAACTTTAAACATTATCTCTTGACTGTGTTCTAAAAGATGAGGAATTGAACTTATACTGTTCCTTCTACCACTCGTCTGTGAGTTTGTCATACTGTGGTGGCTTGCATGTTGCTGTGATGCTGGAAGCCACGCCATTGGTATTTTAAATACCATCAGAGTCACCCATGGTGGACAGGTTTCAGCTGAGCTTCCAGACTAAGACAGACTAGGAGAGGCAGACTGCTGCTGAATGTTCAGCCACTGAAAACTTTATGGATAGCAGCAGGAGATTGTCACATATAGTGCCAGAAGTTGAGCCCCTCAGGTTGAAAGACACTCAAAATATGACTGGGGAAGAGTGGCCTCCTTAAAGAAGAGTTGAGCAGGATGACCCGAATAGAATACAACTTTCAGATAGCTATAAGTGTTCATTAATAAGCAGAACATGGACTGTATGAAGTATGAATCTAGAAAAGTAGGAAGTTATCAAAATGGAACTGCAACACGTAAAGATCAATATCCTAGGCATTGGTGAGCTGAAATGAATTGGTGTTGGCCATTTTGAGCCCTGGTGTGGCGCTGTGGGTTAATGCGCTGGACTGCAAAGGTTTGAACCATAAGGTTGGTGGTTCAAACTCACCACCTGCACCTTGGAAACCCTATACAGGATCGCTATGGGTCAGAATCTATTCAATGGCATTTAATAACAACAACAACATTTTAAATCACAAAATCATCTGGTTCACTATGCTGGGATTGACAAAATCAAGAAGAATGGCATTACATTTATTGTCCAAAAAACCCCCCAAACAACCCATTTCAAATTACAGAAGTATATAGTGCTGTCTGTGATAGGATAATATTCATAGGCCTGCAATGAAGGCCAGTTAATATCACTATTATTCACCACTATTATTCAAATTTATACACCAATCACTAAAGCTAGTGATGCTGAAATTGAAGAATTCTACCAAGTTCTTCAGTGTGAAATTGGTCAACTATGCAATCGAGATGTATTGATAATTATTGACGAGTGAATGTGAAGGCTGAAAACAGAGGAAGAATCAGTAGTTGGAAAATATAGGCTTGGCAATAGAAATGATGCGGGAGATTGCATGATAGAATTTTACAAGACCAAATACCTTTTTTTAAGCAATGTAAGAGGTGATTATACACATGTACCTCACCTGATGGAATATGCAGAAATCAAATTGACTACATCTGTGAAAAGAAACAATGGAAAAACTCCGTATCATCAGCCAAAATAAGGCCAGGCCAATTGCTCATAGCTGAAGCTGAAGAAAATTAAACTAAGTCCACAAGAGCCAAAATATGACCTTGAACATAATCACACCTAAATTCAGAGACCATCTCAAGGACACACTTAATGCATCAGACACTGTTGACCAGATACTAGAAATGTGGGATGACATCAAGAACATCATATAGGAAGAAAGTCCAAGATTACTTAAAAAAAGAGGAAAGAAAGAAAAGACCAAAATGGATGACAGAGAATACTCTGAAATTTGTTCTCCACCATAGAGATGCTAAAGCGAATGTAAGAAATGAAGTAAAAGTGTTGAACAGAAAATTTCAAAGGGCAGCTTGAGAAGACAAAGTCAAATATTGTAATGAAATGTGCAAAGAGCTGAAAGAACTAAAGAACTAAAGGAAATTTTCCAGCTTCGACTTGAAATATTGGGCAAAATATTGGGTGATGCAGAATGCATCAAAAGAAGATGGTAGCTTTACACAGAGCCACTGTACGGAAAAGAAATAGTCGATTTTCAACCATTTCAAAAGATAACAGATGATCAAAAACTAGTGGTATTGAAGGAAGAAGCCACAGCTGTCCTGAAGGCATTGGTGGAAAAAAAAAGGCTCCAGGAATTGAAAATTTTCACCAAACGGATGCAGCACCGGACGTGCTTACTCATCTCTGCCAACAGATTTGGAAGAAGACAGCTACTGGGTCAACCAACTGATTGAAAGCCGTCCATATTCATGCCCATTCCAAAAAGAGGTGACCCAACGGAATGCAGAATTCATCAAAAAATATCATTAATATCACATGAAAGTAAAATTTTCCTGAAGAGAATTTAAAAACATTTACATCAGTACATCAATAGACACCTGCCAGAAATTCAAGGTAGATTCAGAAGATGATGTGGAGTGAAGGCTATCATTGCTGACATCAGATGTATCTTGGCTGAAAGCAGAGAATACCAGAAAGATAATTATCTGTGCTTTATTGACTACACAAAGGCTTTTGACTATGTTGATCATGACAGATTATGGGTAACATTGTGAAGAATGAGTATTCTGGAACACTTATTTAATTGTGCTCTTGAGGAACCTGTATGTAGACGAAGAGGTAGTAGTTCAAACAGAACAAGGAAACACTGAATGGTTCAAAATCAGGGAAGGCCTATGCCAGAGTTTTATTCTTTCCCCGTACTTATTCAATCTGTAGCTGAGCAAATAATCCAAGAAACTGGGTTATATGAAGAACAACGTGGCATCAGGATTGGAGACTCATTAATAACCTGTGATAAACAGATGATACAACTTTGCTTGCTGAAAGCAAAGAGGAAGTACTTACTGATGAAGATCAAATACCACAGCCTTCAATATGGATTGCACCTCATTGTAAAGAAAACAGAAATCCTCACCACTGGACCAATAAATAAGATCATGATGAATGGAGAAAAATTGAAGTTGTCAAAGACATAATCAACACTCATGGAAACAGCAGTCAAGAAATCAAACAACGTATTGCAGATGTGCTACACAAGACCTCTTTAAAGTTTTCAAGAGTAGATGTCCGTTTGAGGACTCAGGTGCACCTGACCCAAGCCCTGGTGTTTTCAGTCACCCCATATGCATGTGAAAGTTGTACAGTGAATAAGGAAGACAGTAGAAGAATTAATGTATTTGAGTTACAGTATTGGAGGAGAATATTGCAAGTACCATGGACTGCCCCAAACAACAATCCAATCTATATTGGAAGAAGTACAGCAAGAGTGCTCCTTGGAAGCCAGGATGGCCAGACTTCGTCTCTTATACTTTAGGCACATTATTAGGAGGGACCAGTCCCTGGAGAAGGATATCATGTTTGGAAAGTGGAGGGTTGGAGAAAAAGAGGAAGACCCCCCAATGAGATCGACTGGCACAGTGGCAGCAGCAGTGGTCTCAGGCTTAGCGACAGTTGTGAAGTTGGCGTAGGACTGGGCAGTGTTTCATTCTTGTGCATAGGGCTGCTATTAGTTGGTACCGACTCAGTAGCACCTAGCAACAACATTGTTTGATTTTGGAGATATTTTTGGTTTAAGGTTTGAAGGTTCTTTTAGGGCAGCAATGTTGGTAGTCTGTCCATAGTCCATAATGCCATTTTTCCATTACCATAAACCAAACGCAGTACTCCAGTTTTAATTTCCTTCCCTCCCCTGCTACCGCTAAGAAATTGTGATCTGCACATTTGTATGTTCTTGTGTTTCTCTATAAGTGAGGCCACACAGTATTTGTCCTTTTGTGATTGACTTACACCACTCAGCATACTGTCTTCAAACTCCATCAGTATTGTAGCATGTATCAATATACTTTTTTTATGGTTATTTTGATACTTCATTTTTAAACATAACTCAGGTCTATGTTAAAAATTCAACTATACAAAAAGATATATGATGAAAACAAGACTCTTCTAAGAAAGGAAGGTTTTCAGGCTAACTTTTCGTTGCTATTAAGTACTGTCGAGTCAGGTCCGACTCATAATGACCCTGTGTAAGGTTTCTGAGGAGTGGCTGGTGGTTTTGAACTTGCAGCCTTGCAGTTAGCAGTTCAGAGTTCATCCTACAGCTCTGCCGCAGGACTGTGTAAGCTAACTTGAGCAGGGTTGAAATGGGCCATTGTTCAGTAGTGAAGGAGGTAGGGGAAGGGTGTTAAGGAAGTTAGGATAGGGAGGATGGAGCAGAAGCAGACTGACCTAACTCGCAATGGGGTGGAAGCGTGAACTGTAGGATATCGAAGCTGACCATGTAGTTAGAGAATGACCGGCTGGAAAGTGACGATGGGACAGTGTTTTCTAGAGGTGGGCCAGCCCAGGCTGACATGCTGACTCTGCCACTTACTACTTTGGATCTGGGGCAGGAGAGAGCTCCTCTCTGAGCCTTGGTGATTTTTCTTTGAGTAAACAGGCATGGAACTCCTTCCCATAGTGGTTGAGAATATTAAATGTGAGCACGTCATGTGACTCTCATATGGTCCCAAACAACCAAACCAAATGCTTTTAATGCTCACTCATAGCAACCCTATAGGCTGGAGCCCCACAGCCCCGCAGGATTTCCTAGGGGTCCTAGGCTGTACTTTCTGTGGAAGCATACAGTCACGTCTTTCTCCCACAGAGCAGCTTGTGGGTTCAAACCAGCGACCTTCCCATTGGCAGTGGAGTAGTTAAGCACTGTACCACTAGGGCTCTTTTCTCATGGGGTGGCCATTTGAAAATGTCTATTGTGAGAGAGAACTGGGACAAAAGTGAGATGAAAGCTACTGCGGGTTAATGTGCTGCACTGCAGGGTCAGTTTGAACCCCCAGGTCGGCAGTTCAAGCTCACCAGCTGCTCCTCGGAAACCCTATACAGGGATGCTATGGCTCCGAACCGATTCGGCGACACTTAACAACACCACCACTTTAAAAAGAGTGACTTGATTAGCCCATTTATTTAGGAACTGTTTCCAGGTGTCTGCTTAATGCCTAGGCCTGTGCTAAGTCCTAGGGATGACATTGTTAGCTACATACACACAGTCCTGTTGGCCCCCAAGCTTACTATCTGCTCAACATCAAAGAAACACATTAACTGAAGCATGTTAGGTGCTATGACGGAGAAGTATATGGTGGGCGATGAACAACCATCACGGCCCGGGGGAGGGAGGGTTATCTGACTTTGAATCCAGGTTCATGCCCATGTGCCATTAAAGTTGGGTCCTTGCCTGCCATGGAACTGGGCTATTTAATCTGAATCCAGGGGGCGAAACTGCTGCAAAAGTACCATGAATATCACTAAGCTACTGTCTGGGATCCCGGGTGACAATTGTGTAGTGTTGTGAGGCTGTGATGTTTTAAAATCACTCTGAGCCAGCTTCCAGAGATCTGCATTTATTAGGACGAGGGCTAATTTACTAGCGTCCCCTCCACCTTTCCAGTCACTAGAGTTGACATAGTGGCTTCCCTTCCTTTTCATCTTGAGCATCTCCCAAAAGCTGCTGTGCCTAGGAAAAGAGGCAATCTCACCAGAAAAATCTGGTTTCTAAGTAGCTTCACATCTCCAAAAGAGCCTCTGAAGACACTTAACAAGGTTTTTAGCAATTTGCCCAAAGATATATAATTCCAGGTGCGTTTAGATTTGAGGATTTGTGGTGACATCATTGCTCTTTTTTCCTTTCTTTCTCCATAGGTATGTGTCGGATTTCACCAATACTCTCCAGTCAATACGAAAGAAATGCAAGCTGGACGATATTCCTACCAGCTCCCTTTTTCAGGAAGATTGGACAGCTTTCCAGAACTCTATTAGGTAACAAGGACATTGTAGTTTAAGGCTGTGTCTAATGTAGCAAACATAAAAATACATAACATATAATCTATAAAAACTACAAATGTCTTTAGATCATTTTTTATTTTCACCACTTTTTTTTAAATTAAATTTTGGTAAAAGATATGTAACACAAAATTTGCCATTGCAACTGTTTTTAAGTGGACAATTTAGTGACATTAATTACATACACCATGTTATACAGCCATCATCATTTAATTCCAAAACTTTCTCATCACCCCAAATAGAAACACAGTACCCAGTAAACACCGACAATCCATGATTTTTTAAAAAGGTGAATTTAAAAATTGGATTTGGCTTTTGAGAACATGCTGCCAAATGACCTTCTTGGAAGGACATTTGCCAAGGGTCAATCTTTCCTCAGTGCCTGAGAGTGCCAGGGTTCCTTTCTTAAAAGCAAATACTCTAGTGTAGTCTGAATGGGGAAAAGAGAGGAAATAATGTTAAGGTGCTTGACTGTCTTATGAATATTGGTTTCCCTTGCCTACTGTTGTAAAGTAGACACTTGAGTGGGATAGAAAGGAACATCAGGAAACATGATTACAGAAAATTTGTAAGCCCGTCTTCAGCCTATAACTGATTGGAATACCTAAAAGGGGTTATAAAACTTGCCCAGTGAAATAGGCCTCATGCAAAGCCTTTACAGAATATAGGACCTTAGGTGGAATCCTGAGCCCTATCCAGCACCTTCTGAGATAGGACATTCCCACTTGAAAGGACAAGCAGACCAGCCTGGGAGTAGCTAGAGTAACAGAAGATACTTCTTGAAAGAAGCAGCAGCTGGAAATATGCAAAACAAAAATGGTGGTCTGATTTGCTACTACAAGAACAACCAAGTTGTTCGTTGGGGAGCCATCAAGGCAAGCAATTAAGTCCCTTCAGGACAAAATCCCCCTCCAAGACTGAAACTCAAAGGGAACACATGAGCAGGCATGTAAGCTTGCTGTCGACCACGTTGGTCTACTGGTGAATGGAAGAGGGGGAAAGGCCCCAGTGAAGATAAGGGCTGAGTTCAGCCTTGTTCCATAGACTCCCTTAGACTCCCATTGACCTGAGGATGAGAGAGAAGAGGAAGGGCTGGTTGGTCCAAAGTGTGGTGAGAACTGGGGACTCCTGAGCCCATGGACAAGAACATAGCCACAGAGGGCTAGAGCTGAGAGTGAAGCATCCAGCTAATATGAAGTGAGGGGAGACGCATAAGAATGCCTGCCTGAACTTGTAGATAGTACCCATTTGACCTAGCTTCAATGTCTTGATGATCAGAACCTGACTAGAGGAACATTAAAAAAAAAAAAGTGGCAAAGGAAACAAGTGTAAATTGCTATAATTTGATGAACTTGACCTATACTTATGGATGTAGTAGCTCCACATACCAACTGAAACGGAAGGAGTCTTCACATCAAGTGTGAATCCTGTTTCCTCTTTATACAGAGTTGATAGGGACATAGGAAATTTAAACATTGGCTACCTAAAATGGTGTGGGGGGAGCTATGAAGGCACGAAGTGACTGGCTTACACGTTTTCAAGATGTAGCTTAGTTTCAGAGTGTGTGGGGCAAAGTAGAATCCCCACTGAATAGTTTTCATCTTGTCTAGATGGGTCTGGTGAAAGGAGATGGGGATAAGATTCGTATGATTCAATAGTGAGTAACTGTTGTCATGACTAATTGTGACTCACAACAATAAAGGCAGAAGTTTTATAATAAAAAGGATGAAGTAGTTAATCTTACAGTCAGGAACAGAGGACCCTAGGGACCACCAA